>NW_004955442.1:2987915-2998580 GCF_000276665.1 Chinchilla lanigera
GCTGCCCTCCGCCCGCTCCTGCCCGGCCCTGCCCGCCGTCTGCCCCGCGCGGCCCGGGAGCTCGGCCCGTTACTCCTCCGCAGCTTCCTCTTCGGGAGGAGGCCACGCCGCGCCAGCTAGCGGGGAGGAAATGCCGAAGTCTGAAGTCTGCGGCGAGCGCCCGGCGGGCGGGCGGGTCGGGCCCCTCCCGGGCCTGCGCCTCACAGCGACTCCGGCTCGGGGGACGGCGGGAGGGACTTCTCTCGGGCCACCCGTCCGAGGGCAGAACTGGGAGGCCCTGAGTGCGGGGCGGTGGTTCGTTCCTCCAAGGAGCCTCTCCTGAAGTTATGCTGGAAGTTGAAAAGGAGGAGAAAAGTGCTTCCAGCCGGACTGCCCAGCCCTCGCTCCACCCCAGCCCCACCCCCGGCAAGTCCTAGTGGCGGCGTGGCAGTCCCTGGACGGAAGTGGCCGCTGCCGTCTGCTGCTAGCCTTTTTTCCAAACGCGTATTGATTGAGCATTTACTGTGTGCCCGGTGGAGATGAGGTGCTGGGGAAATTAACAGTTGGCCAAATTGACTAGATTTCTCTCTGCCTGAAACCTAGAGCCTTATAAAGGGAGAGAATTTAAAAAGAAAAGAACTAGCCAGACAGTAATCCCAGTACTCTGGGAGGCTGAGGCAGGGCAATTCCAAGTTCCAGCCCAGTCTGGACCTAATGAGACCTTATCTCAAAATAGAAATTTAAGGCCGGGGATATAGCTCAGCGGCACAGTGCTTGCCTGGAAAGTTCAAGGTCCTGAGTTCAATTCCAGATACAAAAAAAAAAAAAAATTAAAAAGAGCTGGGGGATGTAGCTCATTGTGAAGGCCATGGGTTCAATCCTCAGTGCAGCAAAATAAAATTAAAAGATTTCATAACAAGAAAATTATCTGAAAGAAATGAAAACTGCAGGAGTGAGAAGGTGACTGTCCCTGAAGCAGAGGGTCACTGAAGGCTGGCCTTTACTCTGAGACAGCGAGGAGGAACCTGGGAATAATAGTAACAGTTTTCACAAAGAACTTGCTGTGTGCTGTACTCATGTTATGCTTATTCACTCGCTGCTCACTTCCATGCTAAGAAATGTTACTTCCCCATATATGAGAGGTGGAAACTGAGGCCCAGGCAGGTCCAGCTTCCTGCTCAAAGTCACACAGCCTTGGCTGAGCTGTTCCCTGAACCCAGGCATCCAGAGAAGCCAGGCAGGGGGCAGGATCCCTAGGGAAAGGGGCCAGAGGGTGCCCCTGCCCTGTCTGCTGGGGCCTATCTGAGTCCTTTGTGAGGAGCTACAATGAAAGCTCGTTCTAGGAAGCTATTTTGTTTCCTAACAGCAGGCACTCCCAGAAATAATCAGGATTTATTTGAACAATCATCTTTATTTATTCACACACAGTGCACCTTTCTTACTCCTGTTGCTATCTAAGGAGAGCAAGGGTATGGGTGTTAAAGAATATGAGAACTCAGCTGCCATCTGGAACCAGAACTCAGAGGGTAGCTGGAATTACTCACAGGAAACCCTGAGTCTGAGCTCCGTAATGGTCAGCAGGCCTACTTTGAGATCCCGTCTCCACTACTTTAGTCACTTCATCAGGATTCTTCAGGTTGCCAGCAACAGATACACAAGCAGAACCACACTATTGTGTTAACTAAGTCCAAAGGGCACATATTTCAGGTACAGCTGGATCTAGGTACTACAATGTTATAAGTACCTGTTTTACCTCCAATGCTTTGCTTTCTTCCAAGTGGGTTGTTCTCTGACAGGTCCTCTGTATATACCTTGGCTTCTCTAGTCTCAGATTTCTTTTAGTGCATACGCAAAACAGCCTTATTTTCCTGAAAGTTGCAGCAAATGCCATGCCTTGGGATAACCTTGAGTCATATATGGAAAGTCTGGCAAGAAAATACAAGTCAGGTATGATGATGCATGCTGTAATCCTTGCAGTCGGGAAGCTGAGACAGGAGGATCACCTCCAGTTCGAGACTAGCCTGAGTTACATAGTGAGTTGAAGGCCAACCTGAAATATATAGTGAGACCCTGTCTCAAACACACACAAAAGAGAGAGAGAGAGAAAGAGAAAGAGAGAGGAAATACACTGATTACTCTTACCTCAGTTGTACCTTGCTTCAGCTTCCTGTGTTGAAGTCCTAATCCCTCAGGACTATCTTTGGAGACAGGGATTTCTGGAATTAATTAAGGTTAATGTCACAAGGATGGGGTCCTAATGTGATAGGATTGGGGGTCTTATAAGAAGGACAGACAGACAGCTCTCTCTGCACATGCACTTACTAGGGAAAGGCATTTGAGGGCACAGTGAGAAAGTGGTCACCTAGCACTGGGAAGAGAGCCCCCACCAGACGCCAAGTCCTGCCAGGCCTTTGTCTTGGGCTTTCCAACCCCCAGAACCAGGAGGAGACGGCTTGCTGTTTCAGCCACTTGACCTGTGACAGACATGGAGTCAGCCTCAACTGTAGGGACGACTGTGCAGAGTGGCACCCCTGCCCCCTCCAACCCCAAGGAAAGCAATGGCCTGGGGGTAGAAGAAGAGGGGCAGGACACTTCGTTGTGTGAAAAGGACAGATGGCCACCTCCTCTAATTGAAGATCTTTTCTTTTTGCTTTTTTTGTTTTTTGGTTTTTTTTTTCCGGTACTGGGAATGAAACTCACGACCATTGTGCTTGCCAGGCAGGTGCTTTTGCCACTGAGCTAAATCCCCAGCCCCCTACCTCCTCTAATTAAGACTTAACCTTGTTTTGCTTCCGTCTCCCAGTCTGTGCTGGTCGGCTTTCCTCTTGCTGGGACGATACCTCTGATGCCCGTACTTTACAGGACAGGGCTTACTTTCGGCTCGCAGTTTCCATACATGTTTAGCTGACTCCATGGTAGAAATGTAGTAGAACAGTGTGGCTGGGGAGAGCCTCATGGCTTCCAGAAAGCAGTGAAAACAGGAAGAGCAGAGCAGAAGAGGCTGGGGACCACACATTGTCCCCAAAGTCATGTCCCCATGGCCCTCTTCCTCCGAGTAGGCCTCACCTCCTGATAGTGCATTCGGCTATGAATTCGGCTATGGAGTTAGGGCCTTCATGGTCCAATAATCTCTCCAGGAGTTTCTTAATCCAGTCATTTTGCCAATCGAGATTAACCAAACTAGCGTCTGGAAAATGAAGGCAATGCTAACAGGTGTGTAATTCTTTCTTTTGTTGATGTCTTAGCATGCTACTTCCTGCCGTACAAACTAGGGCAGTACTTTAGATCAGATGTTGCCAAACACTTTTTGTAAAGAGCCACAGAGAAAACACTGCAGGCTTGTGGACCATTTAAGCTCTATGAATGGATCACCCACCCTAACCAATGTGACTTCATTTTAACTTAGTTACCTCTACAAACCTTATTTCCAAACAAGGTCGCATGCACAGAATTCAGGAGTTGGAGCTTGAGCATTCTTTGTGGAGACACGATTCAACCCATTACAGTGGCTACAGACAACATGTACAAGAATGGATGGGCCAGGATACTGAAGTTTGAATTTCATACATTTTTCATGTGCCATGAAAGAGAGTTCTTCTGATTTTTTCCAACCATTTAAAAAATTTAAAAACCATTCTCATCTTGAGGGTCATGCAAACGCAGATGCTATATTTTGTTTACAGTCCGTAGTTTACCAACCCTGCCCTGGAGCATGGAGAAGTAATGCTATGGTTTAGATCAAGAATGATCCCCACTCGTTTAAAAAAAATTATCTCCTCCCGATCAAGAATATAAGCTCCACCCTCAGAGCTTGGGTTAGATCTTGGGGTTGTTTAGCTGAATGTGATATTAGGAAGCAGGGTCCAGTCAGAAAACCCCGTCACTGCGGGCCTGACCTGAAAAGGTCTATCTCCCTCCTCAGCTCCTCCCTTCTCTCTCTCCTCTTTCTGGGCACCATGATGTAAGCAGCTTTTCCCCAAGGCAGACCCTTCCACCGTCCTGTTTCTGAATGTGAGCCTGCCAACCATGAGCTGAAACTTCTGCAATGTGGGCCAAAACAAACCTCCCTCCTTTCAGAGTCCTGGATGTCAGATATTATGTCTTAGTGATGAGAAGATGACTGAGACAAGCAACAGGATAGAAGGAACATGGGTCCTCAGGACTATCAAACTGGAAGGTTGACTTGGACATAAATTTCTATTTTGAGAACCTTTTTTGGAGGTTCGAGCAGGGCAGCATGGCTACTCATATACACTTGACCAAGGAATGGTCCTTCTCCGTGGAGGAAGGTTCTCACCCCAGCATCAGGAGAGATGCATATGGAGTAGTAAAGGAAGAAGGGGACACCTAGCCAGCCAAATCCACCAACTCAACCCGGTGCTCCAAGGCGTGACAGACATTGCAGTCAGATCACCCTTGCAGCTATAAACTTCTATTTTGTCCAAGCTAAAATAGTAAGTAGAAAGACACAGAGTTATAATCTCAGCTACTCAAGAGGCTAAAGCAGGAGGATTGCAAGTTAAAGGCCAGCCTGAACAACTTAGCAGGACACTGTATTGAAGTAAAATAAAAAGGGCTGAGGGTATAGTTCAATGGCAGAGCACCTGCCCAGTATGTATGAGGCCTGGGTTCAATCTCCAGTGATGTAAAATACTGTAATGAAGAGGAGGAGGGAAAAAAGGGCGAGAAGGAGAATCAGGGTCCTGGGAAGACGAAATCAGTTAGTCTTAGCACTGCATCCAGTGTACATGCTGCTATTGCTGTTGCCCTTAGTGAATCTTGTTGATTACCTCTTCAAAAGGAACCATTTTCCACCATGTAATCCAAGTCAACTGCATCTCACTCCTGTACTGTTGTAACAGCCTCCTACCTGTTCCTCTGTTTCTTCTTTTGACCTCACAGTCTCTTCTTTACCCAGCAACCAGAGTGGTCTTTCTAAAACCTATGGCAGATTATGCAGCCTCTCTGTTCAAAAACCCAACACACTTCCTGTCTGCACTGAGCAAAATCCACAGTTCTCCCCTTGGTCTGCAGGGCCCTCCCCATGCAAGCTCCTCCTCACTCGCCTCACAGTACCTTCCTGTTGCTTCCATAGCCCAAGCACACGCCTGCCTTTGCCTTGCTGTTCCCTTTGCCCTTGCTGCTCCTTTGTCTGGCACCCGATCCCCTGACACACCCTCCCCTACTTCACCTCTCTGCTCAAGGCTATCCTATCTGTGAGACCTTTCTTACCCCACTCTGCTGCCAGACAGCAGCTCCCGTGACTCTTTCTTCCTAGACCCACTTTGTTTTTCTTCCAAACATTTTTAACTCCTGCCACATTATAGTCACCCCCTATATCCACAGATTCAACCAACTGGGCATTAAAAATATTTGAAAAAATTGCACATGTACTAAATATGCAGAGTTTTTTCCTTGTCTGCATTCCCTGTGCAATAGAATAGAACAACCACTTGTACCATGTTTATAGTGTCAGGCATTATAAGTCATCTAGAGATGATTTTCAGTATTATAGGAGGATATACAGAGGGCCTATGCAGAGATGGTGCCATTTTACATGAGGGACTTGAGCATCTTTGGAATTTGGTATCCACAAGAGAACCCGAGACCAATCCTGCTTGAATACTGAGGGATGACTGTCTGTTTGTTTTCTGTACATTTACCTATTTGTTGTCTTGTTCCAGAACGTAAGTACCATGAAAGGAAACAGAGACTTCTGCCTATTTTCTTGTTCTCCCACAAACACACAGTTCCTAAAACAGTGCCCAGGATGACGGGAAGATGTACTCATCTGTTTGCTTAATGACAGGGTTAGTTTCTAGGAGGCGCCTTGGTAAGCAGGGTCGTTGTAGCAGCATCATAGTTTGTGCTTAGACAAAGTAAGCGCTGTGGCATCGCGAGACCATGTGCTCTCATGGAACCGCTGTCATGTGCGGGTTCCATCGTTAGGTAAACGTTATGCAGCGAGTGGCTGTGCCCACTGCATCTGTTAGCTGTCTGTGGCTGCCATAAAAAATGACGATGCACTGGGTGTCTTCAAACAACAGGGGTGTATCCATTTATAGCTCTCAAGAACAGAAGATTGAAACCAAGGTGTGGGCAGGGCTGTGACCTCCCTGAAGGCTCTGGGAGAGGATCCTGCCTTTCCTCTTCCTGCCTCACTCCAATCACCTACGTCCTCATGTGGACTTCTCTGGGGCTGTGTCTCCTTTTCCGTTTCTTATAGACTCCTGTCATTGAATTCTGGGTCAGCCCGGGTATCCTACTGATCTCATCTGATGAGCCTTAATTTAAGGATTCTTAACTCAAAGACCCTTAATTCCATGATGCCTGCAATTCTGTTTCCCATACAAGGCCACACTTACAGGTTGCAGGGGTGAGGATGTGGACACATCATTTCTTTTTTCAGGGACACACAATCCATCCCACTTGGCTACATGCCTGATTTGTCACTATTTTGCTACCTGTAATCGGTTTCCATAGCATGTTTCCTCCAAAGGGCACAAGGTACAAGCCTGAGAACTTTGCACTTGGAAAATCTCCTGTGTGTGTCAAAGCAAACTTAAGTTCATTTATTTATTCACTTATTACCCATATTTGTGGGTTCTTCCTGTGTGTCCATTAGGAGTGTGAAGGGAAATAGGGTGCTCTGACCCTACAGAATAGAGGTGCATAGTATATAGGTGAATTTTTTAAAAACCCACTGTATCTTAGACTTTTAATAATTATTTCATTGAACATCTCCTTTCATGTTTAATATTTGATAGAGGCCACTTCCATTGTTTTTAATAGTTCTGCAAATATATACACATACCTCTCCCTGTGTGTCTGATATCCTAAAAGTGTGTCCCACGGGAGGAGAATGGGAAAGGAAAGGAGAAAGAAGTGATCATTTTCCATGGGAAGACAAAGGGAGACTCAGGAGGGGGCTTGACAGATGGGAAAGGACCACCTATTTGATGCATCACACACCTCCCACAGGCCGTCTGGTGTGGCATCTCGCGGGACGCTCAGAACAAGCCAGTGAGGTAGGTGCTGTCATTAAAACCATTTCACACTTGGGGAAAGTGAGGCTGAAAGAGATTAAGAATCATATTCAAAGCCACCCAGCTGGCAAGTCTGACTCTGGAGCTGGGTCCTTAATGTCTGTGTTCACTTGGCTTCACGTTGGCAAGGGTTTTAGAGAAGAACAAGAGAACATCTGGGAAAGTAAGGGAGTTTCTGTTTGTGCCCATCTCCCTCATAAGGGGATGAGTTTTTTTTTTTTTTTTTGGTACCGGGAATTGAACTCATTCCCAGGCAAGCGCTTATGCCACTGAGCTATATCCCCGGCCCTAGGTGATGAAATTCTTGAAGGCAGGAACCTCACTGTATTCATCTTGGTCTCCCCAGTAACCTGTGCTAAACCCGGTACTTTGTAGGTTTATTGAATGAGTGCTTGATCAGGAATTTGGCCAGCAGAAATTTAGGGAGATCACTGCAGGTACTGGAAACAAAATGCCAAGTGTTTATGGTGGAGGAGCCTACGACTGCCTTGGGGAGTGGGATGTGGCTGTTGTTGCTGTGAAGTCTGAAGTCTGTAACCAGACCCTGCTGCTGCACTGGCCAGCTATTCACTCCAGCCTTCTTCCAGGGGCGTCCTCGTTGGCAGAGGCTGCACAGCACATCACAGTCATACCGTCTGCATGGGACACCAAGCAGGGCACGGCTTTGCTAATGAGGCTGGCAGTGGGTTAAGGGAGAGAGGAGTCCTGACCCCTTCGGTAGCTCCTGGGGGCCCAGCCCTGTTGAGTGGCTTGGCAGTCCTTTCTGGAAGTTGAGCTCAGCCTCCCATCCTAGACTTCCCAGAGCTTCTCAAACAAGCTGTGATAAATGATCTGCTGCTGTTTGCTTGTGTTTTTAATTTCCTGTTGGTTCTAATATGAAGAACCATTCTGCCGCTCAGGTCATGTACAAATCTCAAACACCCATGCTAGTGTGTCCCCCACTCAGAGACATGGGCCCATCAGTCACATCTTTATGGATGCCTCAGCAATGTCAAATTGATGGAGACATTTCAAAATACTCTCAAGTGACTGGACTCTCAGTAACAAGGGGGCCTGACGCCTAACTTTACCAACAGCTCCACCTGATAATGGATGATGACCCAGTGGCCCAAGTCGCTCTTCTCTGTTGGGAGTCTGAATAGGGCAGAGGAACCCTGATGAGGCAGAACTTGGAATGAAGCAGAAGTCAGCAGAAAGCATGACAGGGCAAAGGCCTTGTTTCCATAGAAACCATGGCAGGTCATGGAAGAGGAGGAAACAGCTAGGACGGTCAAGAATGGCATGGAGATGCCAAAGCTTCTGTGGGGCATGATGACCTCCCTATCTCCTCCCAGTCTGAGTGAGCAGCTGGTGCCTTAGCATTCATGGCCTTTATCATTCTCCTCTGGGTCTGAGGTCATATGAATATGTCTCTTCCTCACAACTTAGCCTTGGGGCAGGGATGACTTGAGCTGGGGGAGATGTTTCTAGTTCCCTAGAAAACAGAGCCCAAAGGTCCAGCTTGCCTGGGAATGTATTTTTGCCTAAAGCAGTTTGTAGTGAGCAGGATGGTTCCTTGGGCTCCAAAGAGACTGCACAGAGCCTCTTTCAATCTGAACAGTCAGAAAGAGAAATAAAAACCATTTAACTGATGGCTTCTGCCCATCACCTGTCAGTCACTGGTCAGATTATGCCCACAGGGCACTGTGGAGCAGCTAGAGTCCCCGCATGTCCAGGCTAGTGTGTGCTCACACAGGCAGATTCTCCTGATCAGCTGGTGCTTTGCAAGGGAATTTGTTGGTCTGTGACAGGGTGGCAGCTGCTGGGTCTTTCCAACTGGGCAATGGAGTGAACCACCACTATGATATCCTGGCGGAGAAAGAAGGTGAGTAGGCAAGACCCGGGAGTACACACAGGTCCAAATTAAAGTGGGGGTGACCTCTAAACTGGTAAAAAGGACAGAGAAGGAAAGCCAGGGCAGAAGTCCCTTTGTGTGTATGTAGTCCTTTGGAAATGAGAGAGCGTGGTTTGGATCTCAGGAGGTCTGAAGCATGGGGAGAAATGTGGAGGGCTGACACTGGAGAGCTTATGTATCATGCTGCTTGATTAAGATGTTCCTGGCTGGCCATGGGACAACCTGACATAACAGGGTTTCGGGGATGGAGTGGCTCCAGACTTGCTTAATTCAGTGGCTTAACAATGGTGTCAGCATCCTCTCTTTCTATCCCATCATCTACAAATTTGCTCTCCTCCTGGCCATATATTGATTACCATGGTTCCAACACATCCAGATACTGCAACTTCCATGAGAGAATGTCCCCAGCTCCATACCTGGTAGTATATAGAGGTGGGTGTCTTTCCTTCAGGCCTCTATTTAAGAAGAAGGAAATCTGTTCAGAAATCCCATAACTTAGTCACAGGACTACAAGTAACAGCAAAGGAGGCTGAGAAATGTTGTGATTATCCTGAATTCCATATATCTTGCTAAAAATGTTTTATTATTATGAAAAAGAAACAGTATAAATATTGGAGGGTAATCTTTAGGAGTCACTGTAGCAGGCAACTAACTGTATATGATCCCTAGGCTGCTGTTGTGTCAGTGCAATCTGAGTTGTCATTAATTATTTGTGCAGTTACTAATTAAATATTTGTGTTTCCAAATATATTGTAGGTTTGTTTTGAGAACAGTGACCATGTCTGTCTTATAGGTACTTAATTACTTATCATCAAATGTCTCACTGAAGGCTGGAATGAATGCATTTTATTTCATAGGTCCACCAAAGTAGCCCTAGCTTGAGAAAGAATCTTTCATTAGAAAGTGCTCTTTGCTGATCTCCATTTTAGAGGCCACTGTTTTTATAAGAGTCATGAATAATGAACTCAACATCAGTCAAAGAAAGGCTTTGGTCTGGCAGAGATGAAGGACCAGAAAAGAGCTAATGAGTCTGTAATGAAATCTGTTGCCAATAAAATGGTGTGCTATTAAATTCAAAGCCAGGAAAATTTCAGTATAAACCCCAACACAATTAGAGACTAAGAACTCGATCCCCCACCTGTTCTAGCTCTTCCAGTTTGAGTCATTTTATGGACACTGACTTCTCGCTGACACTGTCTGGTGATGTCATGGTGAGATTTTTGACAGTCATTAAATATCTGGCTGGAGGGCCAGAAGGGCCAAAGAGACTGGAAGTGAGTGGGACATAAAATCATAGGGTTCGGAAAGTCACTGTCTACAGAGTTAGCATGTTTGTCAGAGAAGAGGCCCCTCGTCCCTGTCTCCTGCGCCAAGAACTAGCAATCTTGAGCATTTCCTAGGTGACATGGAGTGTTCTAATGAGGAACTTCACCTGACTTGACACGGAGCAATCATATGAGGTATGTTCAGGTTTTATCCCTATTTTATAAGCGGGGAAAGCAAGGCACAGACAGGCTGAATTCATTGCTCAAAAATATACAACCAGGGGCTGGGGATTTAGCTCAGCGGCAAAGCGCCTGCCTGGCAAGCGCAAGGTCGTGAGTTCGGTTCCCGGTACCGGAGAAAAACCAAAAAACCAAAAAAACAAAAACAAAACAAAACAAAAAAACTAAAGCAACCATTAGAGGCTACCACTACATTATTTTTTTTTTTTTTTGATGCAGTAATCAAAGTCATGACTTTATG
>NW_004955442.1:2998680-3016488 GCF_000276665.1 Chinchilla lanigera
TTAGCTCAGCGGCAAAGCGCCTGCCTGGCAAGCGCAAGGTCGTGAGTTCGGTTCCCGGTACCGGAGAAAAACCAAAAAAAAAAAAAAAAACCAAAAAAAAAGAATATACAACCAGAAAGTGGCAAAGCCAGGATTTGAACCCACGCCTCCCATGCTGTTAGCTTTCCTTACCTCAAGCCAGTTGTTTCTAATTTCCTGGGCTCCTCTTTGCTGTTTCATGGTCTGCAGCCAAAAGGGCCAAATAAGATATATGAAGAGAATTTTTCATAAAGCTCAATTTACAATGGAGTTTTATCTCACAGGGCAGAAACATTTTAAAGCCATCACTTAGAAAAAGAAAATTGAATTGAGTTCAAATTACCCTTGCTATATCAGGGTAGGAGTTTGGATCACACATTCATCAAAGCTCACTGAATGGTCCACATCCCAATTTGTGCATTTCACTGTATCTAAATTCTACCTCAAAAAACCATAAACACATACTGAATTCTAATGAGCGATATGCAGACTGAGGAGTTTAGAGGTGAAGTGTACTGACGTCAGGAACTGATTTGGGACTTTATAAAAAACTGGTGAATGGATAGAAGGAAGATCAGAAGGATAGACACAAGAGAAGGTTAAAATAAGCATTAATGGTAGAATCTAGGTGGTGGGTATATGTGCATTCAATGTGTAATTCTTTAAATTTCTCATTATATTTGGAGAAAAGTAAATATATAGTTGAAAAGGAAAAAAATCACTTAAATTCTCTTAAGCACTTGCCATGCTCCTAAAGCACAGGTGTTTTATCTCTCACAAACTATGGCAGTCAGGTTTTTCTCCAGTATTAAAAGCAAAGTATCGTGAGCATCTGAGAACTAAGCCCTGTGAACAACACATACCTGCTACAATTTGGATCTGGTGGGAGTGTGCCCCAGGGTGCTCTGGCGGAAGGACCTTGAAGAGGTGGGGCCTAATGGACGAGGACTGGATCCTGGATGTCTTAGTCACTTTCTCCTTGCTGGGACCCAGTACCCAACACCCACCACTTAAAGGAAGAGAGGTTTATTTCACTGACAGTTCTTAGAGATTCAGCCCATAGTCAGCTGGCTCCATGGCAGAAAGGAGACAGCAGAGGGTATAGCAGAAGGGCACAGTGGAAGGGCCTGGGCAGAGGATCACTCTTCGCATCATGGCAGCCAGGAAGCAGAGAGAGGAGCGAGGCACCAGGGGAAGATATTCCCTTCCAGGTCACATCCCCAGTGACCTGCCTCTTTGGACCAGGTCCCACCCCCTAACATCATGTACAGCTCTGAACTCCTCAGTGGATGAATCCACTGGTGAGCACAGCATCTCCATGATCTGGTCACCCTCCAAAACCCAACTTCCAAACACATGCCTGTTGGGGGATATTCCAGGTGTAAAGCATAACAATGGGGCTCCAGCCTTCGGAATGGATTCATGCTGGGACGGGTCAGGCAGGGTAGGAGAAGATGAATTCCTTTGACAGCAGGCCAGCTAACCTCTCCTCCAGCTCTTGCTTCCTGTCTTGCCATGTGACCTCTCTCTCCCTCTTCAGCACACATTCCTACTTTACAATGCTATCTGTCCACACGCCCTCACCAGAGCAGAGCAGAGCAGATGCCGGTGCCACGCCCTTGGACCTCCAGAATTATAACTAGGGAAACCTCTTTCCTTTACATACAACCCAGCACCAGGTACTTTATTATAGCAACACGAAACAGACTAACACAGTATTCTAGGCACTCAGCATAGTGAGAGCCTCACGACGTGACATAATGCAGAGTGAACGGATGTACAAGAAGATCCACATTATTTAGAGCATTCTAGCCCCGTGCAGGTGCACTTATATGTATGTGGCTGAATTCCAATCCAGTTATGCGTCATGTAATAACACTGTGCTCAACAATGGACTGCATATGTGACAGTGGCTCCATATTGCCTGTCGGGCTCTGAACCATCTCAGTCTGTGTAAGTATATTCTGATGGTCGCACAATGACAAAATCACCTGAAGATGTGTTTCTCAGAACACTGAGAAATACCTGTAATTTAAATTTGTGGGTCTCGGGTTGTAGCTGCATGGTAGGGTTTGGAGTCAGTGGTCTCTCCATGGTCCCCAGGAGAAAATGGTGAGAGGATATAGAAAATAAAGACAAGAGACGACAGCTGGGGTCAGGTGGAGTTACCTCTTACCTGATGAGCAAGAGGACTGACTTCAACAGTAGGGACGTTTATTTTATACACTTGCAAAGTTAGTATGGGGGGGTAATGTTGCCTAGCAACCAATGACTGTAATTGTCCAGCAGGATGCATTTTTCAGTACTGAGGTAGCTTGACTGCTTGACCAATAACCAGCTCCAGTGGCTCCCAACAGTAGGGTGTTTGCTTAGAGTGTGCAAGGCCCTGGGTTTAATTCCAAGCATAGGAAAAATAATAATTGAATTTGCATATAATGTGGTTTCAACATAAGCTTTAAAAATATGTTCTTTTGGATAAGTTGTTCTGGGAGAAGCCAGCCATCACATTTCAAGGACACTCACAGAGTCTGATGAAGAGTTTTGCTTGGTGATGAACCGAGGCTTCCTGCCAACTACTAGCAGGGACTTTTTGCACGGATAGCAAACCACGCAAAGTGGCTGCTCCAGCCGCTGGAACTTCAGAGCATCGTGGCCCCCTTTCTCCTGGGCTCTTTCCCAGAGTCCCAAAGCATCCCAAACCAGCTGCCCAGGAGCCTCCCTCCACCATCGGATGCTGTCCTAGGATCATTACTCAGCGCTTAGCCCATCTTTCGTTATCCTCCTACTGAAATAAGTGACTCCCCTGGAGATGGGAGGCCGGAGTAAGGAGTAGGTGAAAGACAGCTCTGATTCTGGGCTTCACCCAGACATGGCCTAAGACTGCAGAGCTTTCAGAATAGACACCAGGAAAGGAGTTACACACTGTTTTAAAAATGAAGAGGTTCGGCTAAAGTGTAGCTCTGGTAGAGCACTTGCCTAGCATGCTTGAACCCTTGGATTCAATCCCCGGCACCACAAATTAACAACAGCAAGAGGAACCTTAATCTCTCCATGGGCGGGCAAATCTCTACCATTTGCTGTTTTCCCATTAGGATCAAACAGGGAGTTTCATTCCCAAGCCCAACTGCAATGTTTACAGCTTGGTGACTCACACACGTGAGGCCTTACAGAAGGATGTACTCGCAAATGAAAGCAGAGGGCATGGAAGTGGATGGAGATTGTTGAGGTCGAGAATACAGATGCTCTTGTACTTATGATGGGTCACAGCCTATAATAAATCCGTCTTAAATTGAAAATATTGGAAGTCAAAATGTATTTTAATGCACCTGACCTATTGAACAGCACAGATCTGATCAGCTTCCCTTAAAGCTGCTGAGCACTTATGTTGGTCTACACTTGAGCAAAGTCACCTAACACAAAGCCCATTTTATAACAAAGTGCTGAACACTCCTTGTAGTTCACTGAATCCTTCACAGTGCACTGCAGTGCCCCAGCTGTCCACCCTCATGACCACTTCTGCACTTGTGAAGCTGAAAGTCGTAGGTTGAACTGTCATAAGCTGGCAACTGTCTGTACAGGTTTGTCACACCAGGAGCACTTTGATGCAGGTTAATCCAAGTACAAGCACAGGGCAGGAAGGGAGCAGGGAAAGAAGACAGAGGGGAGATATGAGAGTCACAACACAAATAGCCCCAGGGAGCCCAGTGGGAGCCAATCTTCCACTGACACCAAGGAGCACATGAGTGTGAGCAGGAAGCTGGAATTTGCTGATGTCCCTCAGTGTACCCCGAATCCCACCTGCCAAGTGTCTGACTCCCCTAGTTGGGTCTGTAGTGTCCCCGAAAGGCCCATGTGTTAATGGCTTGGCCCCCCAGCTTGGTGCTATTGGGAGCTGGCAGAAACTTTAGGAGGTGGAGCCTTGTGGGACATTAGAGATGTACTATCACAGAAGGTGGTGGTGTGGTGGCGTTGGTGGCGGTGTGTGTGTGTGTGTGTGTGTGTGTGTGTGTACTTCCTGGCTATGAGGTGAGCGGTTTCACTCCACCACACACTCCCACTGTGCTGTGCCAACACAGGCCCAAAGCAGTGGGGCCAATGGATCCTGGTCCGAACCCTCTAAAACTGTAAGCCAGCCAGGCATAGATGGTACACTCAGGAGACTGGCAGGAGGATAGCTGTGAGTTCAAGGCCAGCCTGGGATATTAGTGAACTATAGGCCAGCCTGAACTATATAGCCGACCTTGTCTCAAAAAACCAATAAATAATTAGCCAAAAGAAGCCCTTTCTAAGTTGCTGATATCAGGTATTTATTACTGTCAGAGTAACTAATGTTCAAAGATTCTATTTTTCTTCAACATGGTCCCTGGAAATAACTTTCACTGAGCTCAACTGGAGAGGTAGGCTGTGTTCCCTCCTGGGAACAGGGGCTGGGGATTTAGCTCAGTGGCACAGCACCTGCCTGGCAAGTGCAAGGTTGTGAGTTTGATTCCCGGTATCGGAAAAAAAAAACAAAAAAACACCCAGCCTGGGAACAAATAAGCCAGGTGTCTGGGAGCCAGTGCAGCTGTGTACTTTCCATCAACACTAAGGGCTGTTTTGAGGGTACCAATGACAGTGCGTGGTTTTTGCCATGGCTGCTGACTTCAAGTCTTCCCGTCCCATCCCTGTGCTGGAAGACAGGAGGAGCAGGTCTCCCATGTGCTCTGAAACCTCTGCTTTCCTTTGGGATGTGTGAGTCAATTGCACTTGCAAACTCTGTCCCTAGACAGTACAGCACCTTTACCTGTTTGAATCTATCACACATGTTGCCATGATTTCTAGATCCTCCAGCGCTAACACCAGCCCAGGATCCTGAACTCCTCGCTCCCAGGGCTCTTAACCTTTCTAGACCTCCTCCCGGCTGTCTGATTGCACTGCAGGGCTGGCGTGAACAAGATGTCTCTCTCTGCCGACAGCCACACTGCTAGATTCCGGGTGGCCTTGGGGCTAATCACATCAGTGCTCTGGCCATCAGCTTGACAAACGCTGAGCTGCCTTTGTGTACCTTGCATTAAACACAAAGGCCCTTCATCTTTCCTCCTTTGTCAAGGGGAGGCTGCACTGTGAGGAGAGAAGGAGTGAATTCACCATCTTTTTATAGCTCTCTGCAAAGGTCAACCTTTCTTTTGCAACTGGAAATGGCCCACAACATACTGTGTGCATAAAAAGGGTGGATTAGCAGCCCTGCCCTCATGTCAAGACTGTGCTGAGCACATAATCTACCTCTTCTATTTTGGGCAAAGCCTCCTGGGGTTCAATTTGATGTTTTTCATTTGTGACCCAGACTGAAGGACCCTGATTGAAGCTTCCTTTGGGAGGCACTGTTAGTCCATTTTCCATATTATAATAAAATACCTGAGGTGATCAACTTATAAGGCAAATGGTTTATTTTGGCTCACTGGTTTGGAGGTCTCAGTCCATAGTCAGTTGGCCTTATAGCTTCTGGGCCATAGAGGTAACATATCATTGCAAAGAGCACCTAGCCAGGTAAAACTGTTCACTGGTGAGGAAGTAAAAGAGAAGAGGGAAGAGTTAAGGTTCCACTGTCCCCTTCAAGGGCATGCCCACAATAACCTGACGACCTCCTATGAAGCTTTGCCTCTTAAAGGTTCTAGCACCTCCCAATGTGCCACAGCCTACAGAGCAAGTCTTTAGCACAAGGCCTCTGGGGTCAAGTGTATATTGAAACTCTAGCACGGGCTTTGAACAACCCCTACTGTGGGGGAAGGACTGTGATTGCTAATGAACTGATTACCGATGGTCCGCTTATGATCCCCAGCCGCACTGAGTGCACACGGTGCGGGGTGTGGGAGGCTCACCCGAGGATGGTTACCATCAGCTGAGAGGCAGGAATGGAAAGGGATAATGAGCTTCTCCTGTCGGTCTGAGTTACGTGCTGGGTTTGAATAAAAGGCGATTGAGACGAGTGATCGGGCCTCCTGCAGTCCCAGAGACTGTAAGCCCCCTGGTCCCAGACTTTGGCCTCTCTCCTTTTTTCTTATCTCTTTTACCTTTTCTTATTCATCCACAGGCACCTCGTTCTCAGGACCTGTCACTATAGTTAGTACCAGCACCCCACCTTATCATTCCTCTGAGGAACTGCAGTGCACAGTCTGTACCACACCAGTATAAAACATGATTGACCTGCATGAGGAAAAACACAAAATCTAACCCAGGCACAGCCAGCTGTAACCACACAGAATAGGGGAGGTGGGGAGGCACCCGCGTGTGCTCAGAGGGGTCTGAACAGAACAGTCCTCCTCACACTGTGTGGCTTTTCTTCACCTGATTGGGGTCTGTGTGTATTACAGAGAATTCATCCAGCGTGCGTGGATTCAGCAAACGCTGACTGACCACCTGCTTCACGTCATACTCTGTTCTAGGTGCTTTGAACACACTTGGAGAACAAAACGAAGACCTCTGCTCATAGTGCTTTGACGCTGGCAGCTTTGTAAATTGTAGGCAGGGAGCCTTAGAATGTATTGTCCAAACTCAGATGCTCAAGAGAGAAAGTGGTTGCCAAGAATAATCAAGTTGAGACAATAGGCCTAGACTAGGCCTGTGAGGTGGTCATACACGGGGATAAAGTGTGTGTGTGTGTGTGTGTGTGTGTGTGTGTGTGTGTGCAGTGGCCCAAGATCTTGTCTCATAGTGAACAGAAGCTGGGGGGCTTGTAAAGTGGAAGAAACAAGTGCTTTGGAGTTAAGGAGTGCTGGGTTTGAATCCAGCTCAGATTATTCATTCATCCAATCCTCAGGTTCTCCAGGTGATTAGGATTAGTGAACTAACATTGGAAAACTTTTCTTCCCACATCTGGCAGGTAGTAGAGGCCTAGCAAATATTAGTATGATTTGCACATGCTACTCAACCAGGATTACTAGATTTGAAAGCTACACTTTATTATTTTTAAAGTTTTATTTATTTTTAGTTTTGAGACCTAGTCTTGCTAAGTCACTAAGTTGCTCAGGCTGGGCTAGAACTTGAGATCCTCCTGCCTCAGCCTCCCAGAGTGCCCCTTCACACCTATCCTCCTTGGATTTGCAAGAAATTTACATTGGTTCATCAGTTACAGGAAAGTCTCTACTGAAGGAAAAGAAGAATAAGATTGATGGGGAAATCCAAATAATTGCTACACACATAAAGAGTTTATAATAACTGCTAAATCATTTTATGTGCATTGTGTCCCATAATCCTCACATTCTGTGAAGCAAGTTGTGTTTTATGTAGAGATAAGGCCTGGGTTAGGTTGACAAATGTTGTTTTATAAAGGACCAAAGAGTAAATAATTGAGGTTTTGCAGTCATATGGACTCTGCCACAGCGATTTCACCATTGTAGTGGGAAAACAATCATAGAGACATAAATGAATGAGCACAAGTATGGTTCCGTAAAACTTTATTTACAAAAGCAAGCCAGCTGTACTTGGCCCGTGGCCATAATGTGCTGATGCCCAGAGACATAAACTCAAACCCTCAGTGGTGCAGCTGTAATCTGAGCGACTCTATACACTGCTCTGCACCTTAGTTTCCCCCATTACTGTACTTCCTGGAGAAATCTCCATATTACAGCAAACAGAGCCACTCCAGTCTCCTCAACGGCTGCAGCGCAATCCCTGGTGTGGCCCCACCTGAATTTTTTAACTGGTGTCTTCCTGGCCTATACTGGACTCCTGTATAATCTTTTGCTATTGCAAATGTTCCTGTAGCAAATATTCTCATGAGTACACCATTTTGCACATGTTGAATGATGACTCTCCTACATGCATTTTGGAAGGGGAATCATTGTGATGTCCAGCATCTAAGGAATGTGGGAGAAAACTAGAGGAGGCCGCATGAGTCAAGAACCCTGAAAGCCCCATTCAGCCTATGCTCGGCTCTGGCCGCCCATGCATCTCAGCACTGAACACACAGCGCTGATAGAAACCATCTGGAGCTAACGGATGATTGAACCACAGATCAGGACCGTTGCGCTTTACCAGTTCTGCCTCTTGATCCCTGACTCATTTCTTCACACGTATCACGTCTAAAGCAAAAATTGGAATTTGGAGCTTCTTGGGACCACAGAGTGACTTAGCGCACACTGATCTGGCCATTGCTTCAGCGGGTTTCTAGATGGTAAGCATTCACATGTGTATAAGCTCGGGCAACAGCAATAACCAGGAGAGAAAGGTTCACTGTCTAAGGAGGCTACAGGACAGACCTGTGGACTGGTAATTACCGTGCACCATGGTGAAGCCTATGATGCGGAATGCATGGGCACATGGGAATCCTACAGGGGGATTCAGATAGGGGAGTGGGATACCATAGGACATGTCTTAGTGAAAGGGGACTCCACCCTGAGACTTGAAGACATTAGCTAAATGTATACCTTTTGACCGCTAGTAACAAATACCAGAAACAATAGCGGCTTAAATTAGCCCAGGGCTGGTACAGTGGTGCCAGGGTCATCAGAGACCCAGAACCTTTCTATCATTCCTCATTACCATCAGCAGAGGGCTTTTTCATCTTCAAAGATACTCATGGTACATAATGATTTCTGGAGCTCCAGCCATTGTATACCTATCTCAGGCTGGAAGCATCTGATAGGATAAGCTAAGAAAAGCCAGTACCATGTGTCTGCCCCATTTCTAAAAGCTAATCTAGAAGTTCCACCTAAGAACTGCTTGTGTTTCACTGACCAGAATGAGTCACGTGGGCACATCCAGTTTCCGTGTGGATGAGACAACACGGGCTGCCTGGAGCCCAGCGTGGAGACTGCAGCATCAGGCAAAAGACGATGGCGTCCAATACTTGGGTAACAATGGGCATGCAGAGAAAATGGCAAGGTTTGAATTTTTTTAACTTGATAAAACTTCCAAATAACAAAGTTGTTTATTGGTTCTCCTTTTCAAAGTACACAAACAAGGGGATGGGAAAGATGAGGAGAGGTTTCCTGTCACTGGATTCCAGCCCTGCGGAACAGACACCCCTGAGGCAGGAGGATCGGTGCGAGTTTGAGGCCAGCCTGAACCACTGAACTACATAGCAAGACCTTGTCTCAAAAACAAAAACAAAAAAATACGGACACCCTATCAGAGGCTGGTGAGCAGCCTGAGCCCCTCTCCTCTTCTGTGAATATATTTCGTTCCCCTCCATGGCTGCCTTGATGTCCTGAATGAAGTCAAAATGTTCTACTTTCCTGGTCACCTTGGCTTTGAGAAAGAGCCGGATGTTCCCTGATGTGAAATCCAGTGAGTGAGACAGATGAAGACACACTGTGATGTTGCTATAAGCCTGCCTTTCTATGGGACGGCACTCAGCAGCAGCGTTCATTGTATCTTTGATCACACCTCATAAAGACACCTTGAAAGAAGGCTTCCAGAACTGCTTCCGAGTGGTGAGAACGATGGGATGAGTGTGTCCAAAGTGAGGGGCGACCGAAGGCAGTGTATCTTTCACTGCAATACATTTTTAAAATCCAAACCTTCACTATATATTTTGATCATACCTCATAAGTAACAAAATTTGTGGGTTTTGGAGGGGGTGGTTGTTGAGACATGGTCTCCCTGTGTAGTTCAGGCTGGCCTTGAACTGGAGGCTCCTGCTTTAGCCTCCAAGGGATGGGATTACAGGTATGCGCCGCCATGCCCAGCCAAAACTTGTTTTTATACATTTTAATTTAAGTCGTTTTACAAAATAACACAACGACCCCAACTTTAATAATTCAACAAGAAATTTTACATGTCTGCTTAATAACAATCAATGCCTGTCTTTACAGGCTCTCACACACACTATTGTAGATAATCACTGCATTTGACTTGTCAGGTGGCTGCAAAAGCAAATGTAACCTCTGATACACATGGTTTCTGTTGCAGTGTGTGTAGCAACCCCAGGAGGCAGTTAACCCTGCCCCACGCCCTCCCCTGCACCACGCCCTCCCCTGCACCACGCCCTCCCCTGCCCTGCCTTTCGATGTCATCTGTGCAGTCTGGCTCGAGCACCACACAACCATGAATGATAACACTATAAATCAGACAATACTGTTAACGTTAACAGTTTATGATCTTGTGGGGCCACATTACTGGCTGTCCAGGGCCTCAGTGTGGCCACAGGCTGTGGTTGGACATGGCCGCAAAATAGGAAGTGACTCCCAGGAGGTGGAATCTTGAGCCCCAGCTGTCGCCCTCTTTGGGTGTCTTTTTTCTCTGTGTCTTTCTCTACCTCTCACCTTTCCTCTATTCTAGGCCTGGTTTTGGCCAATGACCTTTCACAGAAAAATAGCAGATGAAGCCAGGCATAGTGGCACAGGCCTGTAATCCCAGCACTCTGGAAGGCTGAGGCAGGAGGATTGCACATCCAAGCAATTTAGTGAGGCCCTGTCTCAAAAAAAGGGGCGGAAACTGGAGACGTAGCTCAGTGTGAAGGCCCTAGATCAAATCTCCAGCACAGCAAAACCAAAAGCCACAGCAGATTATCTTCCTCTGGACATGATTTCATCCCCCAACAAACACATAACAGAGCTAGCAACACTCCCTCATCACTTCAGTAATACAGAGATGAGAAGTATGTTTTATGTTCATATACTTCGACCAGTACCAGTAAATTTCTACATCCTAATTTCACATGCAATATAATCTTCACCTCACGCAAATATTTCTATGATCCTTCTGCTGCATAAGTCAAATCATAACAAAATGGCACATACATGAAAGGGGAGAGGGATGATGATTTCCGTGACCCCTGGATGTTCTTTCAAAGCCTTCTTTTCCTGCCACTTAAATGGATTTGAGAGCATCGTGAGGAGATAGAATTACAAGCTTAATTCACAAGCTGGGTGCAGTGGTGCACACCTGTAATCCCAGCTACTTGGAAGCCTGAGGCAAAAGGAGCTCAGCGTTCAAGGCCGCCATGGGCCACTTAGCGAAGCCTTCGCAAAATAAAAAAAAAAAAGAGTTGGTAATGTATTTCAGTGGCAGAGTGCTCGACTCCATTCCCAGTACTAGAAGAAAGACTAATTAATGTTGAGGGTTAACCTGAAAGGAGAGTCAAAGGTGGATTTTGGCCTCAAATTTGGGCAACTGAGTGGATCTTTTCATCCCCAGTGGCTGAAATGCTTTGGGGGAGGGGAGGGTCTCCCGGTATGATCCAGACTGGTCTTGAGCTCCCTGAGCTCAACCAACCCCCCGGCCTCAGTGAGCCACGAGGCACACTGCTTAGTGGCCAGACTCTCTCTGGCACAGGGCAGGTGTTAAATGCCTCTGTGACAAATAAATAAATAAATAAATAATCATCTTCTCAAACGAGTCGCTTCCTTGACTTCCTTATTTCTGTTCTATATTTTGATCATTTTCCTAGGCACTCAGCCTGAAACTCACCACTGATTCATCTTTCCTTTAGGGGCTCCATTAGTGTTCTGCAGAGAAATAGGCCCAATAAGAGACAGACAGATAATTAGATAATGATAGGTAGATAGACGATACATACATACGTACACACGTACACAGAAATATCACCTAGATAAATAGGTGAATAAACAGAGGGTATATTACAAGGAACTGGATCATGCAGTTATGAAGGGTGGGAGGGGAGGGCCCCAACTCCAAGAACAGCAGGCTGGAGGTGCGGGAGAGCCCATGCGGAGATCCAGTCCAAGCGCAAAGGCCTGAGAGGGGGGAGAGCCTGTGGTGTGCCGGCAGCAGCCATACACATTCGTGGAAACTGCACTTGGAATTGTGAATTTGAATCTTTTCCCAGTGTAGTGATATGCGGTATGATCCTCTCTGTGATACTGGGCAGCAGGAGTGAGCTCAGCTCCCCGCCAACCATGCAATCACAAAGGGGAACAGCCAGTTCTCTGCTGCGGGTCATATTGCCCTGCTAGGATGCTTAGTAAGTTAGATGAGCTAGTGCACTTCAACGTACAATATTTTCAATTTATAATGGGTTTATCATGATGCAACTCTACCATACATCAAAGAGCAGCTGTGGCTCATGTCTGAAAGCCTGTGGTTTGAAACTCAGCAAAAGCCAATGTTTTACTCTAAGTCCAAAAGCCAGAAAAGACGACTGTCTCAGCTCACAGGCAGCCAGGTAAAGGAGGCAAGAGGAGCTCCCTTTTCTTTCTATTCAGACCTCCAGCTGATTAGGTGAGGACCACCCACATTAGGAAAGAAAATCTGCTTTACTCTGTTCACCAATTCAAAAGTTAAACTTTGTGCAGAAACAACTTCCCAGGCATGCCCATAATGTTTAGTGAAATATCTGGGCACCCTGTAGCCCGGTCAAGATGATGCATAAAATTAACCATCATCATAAGGGCTGGGGATTTAGCTCAGCAGCAAAGCGCCTGCCTGGCAAGTGCAAGGTCGTGAGTTCAATTCCTGGTACCAGAAGAAAAACAAAACAAAACAAAAAAACAAAAAAAAATTAACCATCATAGTCCTTTCCAATCTGTCCACAAGTTCTGCTCTTCTTAAGAACTGTTTTCTGTAGAGCCAGGATCTTGGCAGGAAGGACAAGCACACTCTAGGATACCTGAGGGCATTTAATAATGGTAGTCTTCAGAAAGGTGGGGGCAGGAGGAGGGAACTTGAGGTTAAGGGATGAGGTCCTCAAGGATGTGCAGCAGGAGCCTGCCATGACCTTTGGGCCTAAGGAACAGGAATGCACTGGTCAAAGCACATCAACTTTTAAAATGTGATATTAAGATATAATTCCCTTACTACACAAGGCATTGATTTGGGATATACAATTCAATGGCCTTTAGGATATTTTCATACTAGGGCAACCATCACCATAATCAACTTTAGAATATTTTCATCGCCCTCAGTAGAAACTCCACTCCCCTTGCCAACACCCCCAGTTGGGCTCCCTTCTTCCCCCAGGCCTAGGAACTCAATAATCTACTGTCTTGGTTACTTTTCTCTCATTGCTGAGACAAAATACCCAAAGCCCAAAATTAAGGAATGAAAGGTTTATTTAGCTCACAGTTTGTGGAGGTTTCAGTCCGTAATCAGCTGGCTCCAAGGCAGGGTGGCAGGGCACAGGGACAACACTTTAAGGCAGTACAGGACACAAAAGCAGCAAGAGCAAAAAAGGGGAGAGGAGCAAGTCTCTTTTCCCTCATTATATCGTACATCTGTTATCCACCCATGCCACACCATCTCCATGCTCTCCTCTTGCACAGGCTCAGGATGAATACAAAGTAAGGACCCTGGCTCCCTGCTGAGTCACACAGTTAACCTTCTAAACTTCTCAAGGTGACACAATGAACAACATCCCAGAGTGGTAAGGGCGTGTCCTTTTTAGCCCAGAATGTAGAACTGCTGAGTTACTTAGTTAACTTTTTAAACTCCTCAAATTAACACAATGTATTAACCATAACAATCTACCCCTTGTCAACTTCGCAACCAGATGTATTTTTAAAACAATTTCCAGATATAAAGACATTATTCTTATCATTTCACAACTTGAACATTATAACACAGGTTTAACAAAACTTAAGAACCAGCATTGTCTATCAACATTATATTACATTAGCACCATAACATTTCACCCCCCAAAGACTCATGCACATCCCTTTATGCAAAAGAGATTTAGTCCATCTGCAAGAGTTGCCAAAGTCCTAACAGTTTTAGCATTGTTGAAAGGTGCAAGTAACAAGTTTCCTCTGAGATGTAAGGCAAACTCTTAGTTGCAAGCACCTGTACAAATGAAAAGTTAAATACTTCCAACATTCAATGGCACAAAATCAGCATTTTCATTCCAAAAGTTACAAACAGGGGAATACAAAGGAATGGGACCAAAGCAAGTCCAAAAGCCAGCAGGGCAAACATTAAGTCCTGTAGTTTCATGTCCAGCATCTGAAGCAATCTGTGGTACATCGTGAGCTCCAAAGGGCTTGCGTGACTCCACTCCTATGGCACTTCTGGAGGCTACAGCTCCATGGCTTTTCTCTTAGGCCCGCTTTGCTCCCTCCTTGCAACTTTCCTTAGACAATCCATGTTCCTGGCTTTTTCAAGCTTCTGTGGTCTCCAGGGCACCTTTTACTTTACACTCACAGCTTCACACACTGCCTTCTCAGGGACACACTGCCTGGCCTCCCAGGCCTTCTGAAATTGAGATGGAAGCCTTTTTAACCTCAAAAGTCTTGTATTCTGCATGTACCTAGAACCAGCACCACATGGATAATGCCAAGGTCTGCTGCCAGCTGGAGCAGTAGCCAGGATTTCCTCTCTCTTGGCCGTAGGGGTCAAGTGCCTGGATCACTGGAAACTCTGAATCTGAGTCTGGGGAACAAATTCTCTAGGTTGCTGCAATTCTGGAAGCTGGTGCGGCTGCTGCCATTCTGGAACATGGCTCTCTGTGGCTTTTTCCTCAATGCAAACTCTTTCACTTTTGCAGTTTTGAGGCTGTAAATAGTGGAGACGTGCTGCTTCTTGTGATGCCCTCAGGCCATCCTTTATATTTTTCTTTCTTCTCAGCAATGGAGATCTCTTCAGTTTTATCTTTGCAGTCTACAGCTTTACTGGAGCTTTTTCTCTGGCCAAACTCAAAACATTTTAAATCATCCTGCTGGGCTCCCTACTCTTGATTCTCAACATAAATCTGACTAAAGCCCCCAACTATACCCATACCACTGCCTCAATGTTCAACTGCCTTAAAATTTCTTTTGCCAGATTAATCAGTCTGTCTCCCTTAATCTTAGTCTCAGGCAAAGTCTCTGGACAGGAGCAAAATGCAGACAACCTTTCTGCCACACTATAATACACATCATCTGGAGTCCAACAACAAGTGCAGTCCTTCCCAGCAGAAACCTCCCCAGCCTGGTCTTTACTGGCAGGATTTCTATCAGCCTTCTGGTCTTCTGAGCTCTGACCAGAATCTTCCATACCAAACAGCCAAAGGCATTCTACTGCTTTTTCTTCAGGCAAAATCTCCAAACCTTTCAAATACTTCCCACAAGCCATTTTCAAAGGCTCTTAAACCACATGGCCAGGTATAGTTGCAGCAATGACCCCACTCCTCATACCAAATTCTGTCTTGGTTACTTTTCCCTCATTGCTGAGACAAAATACCCAATGCCCAAAATTAAGGAATGAAAGGTTTATTTAGCTCACAGTCTGAAGAGGTTTCAGTCTATAATCAGCTGGCTCCAAGGCAGGGTGGCAGGGCACAGGGACAACACTTTAAGGCAGTACAGGACACAAAAGCAGCAAGAGCAAAAAAGGGGAGAGGAACAAGACTCTTTTTTCCTTCTTAAATTGTGTGTCAGCTATCTGCCCATGCCCACACCATCTCCATGCTCTCCTCTTGCACAGGCTCAGGATGAATACAAAGTAAGGACCCTGGCTCCCTGCTGAGTCACACAGTTAACCTTCTAAACTTCTCAAGGTGACACAATGAACAACATCCCAGAGTGGTAAGGGCATGCCCTTTTTACCCCAGGATGTAGAACTGCTGAGTTGCTTAATTAAGCTTTCAAACTCCTCAAGTTGACACAATGTATCAACTTTCTGTCCCCCTTAATTTTCCTATTCTGAACAGGTTATGCAAATGGGTTCGTATAAGGTGCTGTCCTTTGTGACTGGCTTCTTTCACTTAGCATATTGCTTTCAAGTTTCACTGATGATAACCCAGACACTGTCATTTTGTAAGTAGGGAAATGAAGGCACAGAGGGGCTGAGTAACTTCTGGTAAGCAGCAGAGCAAGGCCTCAGCCAGGTGGCATGGACCACTGTGCACACTGCCTCTCAGTTGCCATAGATTCCCGTCCAGTCTCCGTCACTCTGGAGGGGAGCGGTGGTAATTTCCTCGTGAGTTCCTGCCTTTCTGTTGCGAGTCCATCCTGACTCACTGCATTTCACATCCAATTTACATTGACTTTTGTTCTGATTCTATCACCTCCTGCACTCAGGGGACATTAAGCCTTTTTATTCATTCTGCCAACATCTGTTCTCCCTCTGCCGACATCTGCTCTCCCTCTTCCTGGTAGCGGGACTCTGGTTTCATTTCAGGAATACCCAACCCAATTATCAGCCCACAAGGCAGGAACCACATGAGCAGGCCTGGCCGATTAAAGCACCAGAGTCCCTCAGACCACAGCAATTGGTGGAAGGTTCAGGACTGAAACCTGGTTGAAGAAATGAAACTAGGGGTGGGGTATATTTGGAGGATTCTGGGAAAGCCATATTTTCTCTCTTCTGGCCACACTTGAGGAAGAGACCTTCAATCTCTTTGTGAAGGGAAAGGTATTAGCAGGTCACATGTGGAAATACTATGGCCATTTTGCTGCCATACACTAGGGTCACAGAGAGAGGGTGTTGTGGCTTTTTTTGTTTGTTTGGTTTGGTTTGTTTTTTTCAGAAAGGGTCTCATTATGTAGTTCAGGCTGGGCTTGAACTTGTTATGTAGTTAAGGTTGGCTTTGAACTTGATGTGATCCTCCTGCCTCAGCCTCCTCCCTGACTGCTGGGATTATAGGTGTGCACCATCAGGCCCAGTTTAGAGCGGGTGTTGTGAGCCTAATATCTACACTATTGGACAGAGAGGAGAGGAGCCAAGTGCTTGGTTTGAGATCCTGGATGCAGTGAACCCTGAAGAAAGAGACTTCTAAATTCTGCATTTAGCAGAGCTAATAACTTTTATCTGAAGCAAAATTCAGGTTTTTTGTGTCACTTCTGAATGATGTAGGGGAGGTGTATGTATTTCATGTTTTAAAATTATTTTATTCCACAGCACTTAGTACAAGTTGTGCCCTTGAAGAAGTCAAAAGAATATTCTTTTAGTGCCCATGTGGTCTCATTTACACACACACACACACACACACATACACACACACACACGTAAATGCAGTGTCAGTGAATAAGCACAACAGGTGGCATCTCCATGCAACTTTTTATTGTTGCAATAAAGTCGCTTGGAAGCCAGGCCTGGCAAATACCCCACAAAAGCTGCTCCCCCAGGAGAACGGGCAGGTGGCCCTTTGCCACTGTTTCCACTCTGCGAAGACAACTTGGTCTGGCACATGCTCCCAGCTGCTGCGGTGCAGAATGGGTTGGAGGAAATTGGAAAGGCAGGTCCCATCTTAGCAGAAAACAGTGCAGGAAAAGTGGGAACAGAATGGAAATCCCAAATCAAGGCAAGAAAGCAGTATGTAAAGCGGGGGAGATGCATCTGTGGGACAGGGATTTAGAGTTGAAGCTTTTGTGGAATCAAAGTATTGCCTCTTAACCAGGGCTGTAAATCAGAGCTCCTGTGCGAATTTTTTAAATATATTTACCCCTGAGGCCCAGGCTTATGGCTGCTGGCTCATAGGTGGAAAAAAAGCGTCTGTAGATTTCTCTAAATCTCAAGAGCTTGCTCTGATATGCATGCCTAGTTAAAAACCCCAGGATTAGACATATGGAAATTCTACCTAACCCTGGAGAGGGAATTAAATTATCTTTAAAGCCAGAGTATCATGAAGCATTGAGGAGTTCTGAAAATCAAAACGTGGCAGTAATAAATAAAAAGCATTTTGGGGGAGAAAGGGTGAGCATGGTTACAGGCTAAATATGAGTGTCATCAAATACATAGTGAGTGTTTAAATTTTTAAAATGTACAGTAAAGACACATTGCCATTAAGCACCTCAAAACACTGTCCCTCACTTCCAGAACCCATATCCCATTGTTCTTGCTACTTTCTGAAGCAGTTATGGAAGTCCTCTTTTGTGAGTGTCTTTACGAGGTGTGATAAAAATATAGCGAATGCTGTGGTCAAGTGCCTTCCAACAA
>NW_004955442.1:3017295-3023543 GCF_000276665.1 Chinchilla lanigera
TGCTGGGCTGGGTTTGGGTCCAGATAGATGAAAGGATGGAGGACGCACACAAGGTTGGCTCGGCTCTCCCACTGCATCCTCTCATCAAGAAGTTGCTCGGTGTGTCCATCTCGAGAGCAGAGGGTCACTTGTTATGACTTGTAACTTCGGGGTCATTTTTGTTTGTTTGTTTTCCAGTACCGGGGTTCGAACTCACGACCTTGCACTTGCCGGGCAGGCGCTGTGCTGCTGAACTAAATCCCCAGGCCCTGGGTCATCTTTTTGTTCCATTCTGCGAGTCCACTTGCTTTTTCTTTTTCGCTTAGATGATCAAACATGGGCGGAGAGCCCACTAAGCACCAGGCACTGGGGTAGCCGCAGCTGGCCCACTGCCAGGTCAGGGGAGAAGGTGGGAAAGTGAGAGGATGCAAGCCCAGGGTGAGAGACCACGACTGAGGTGACGCGGCGGGGGTGTTGGTATGGCTTGAGCTCAGAGAGAGCAGGGCTGCAAGGGCCAACAGCTCAGGAAAAGGGCCGGCAGGAGAGTGGGGAAGAAGATGACAGGAACAAGACCTGCACGAACAAGGGTGCCCTTAAAAATGCAGTTCCCCTGCTGCTCCCAGGGTGAGCGGGTGTGTGTGTGTAAGTCCTTAAAAATGCAATTCCCTGCTGCTCCCAGGGTGTGTGTGTGTGTGTGTGTCCTTAAAAATGCAATTCCCTGCTGCTCCCAGGGTGTGTGTGTGTGTGTGTGTGTGTGTGTGTGTGTGTGTGTGTCCTTAAAAATGCAATTCCCTGCTGCTCCCAGGGTGTCTGACGCCTGGAGCTACCACTCAGGTAGTGCCCCTCGATAGACTAACTGGCTCCCCTGAGGCCGCCGCATCTGGCCCTGTGCACAGTCAGCCTTCGCGACCAAGCGGCAGGAAGACAGGCCTGTTACGCAGCGCCTGGCAGTCCCCGCGCCATCTCGCAGGCGTGGCCCACTGGCGGGCTGGCTGCGGTCCCGCCTCGGACTCGGCTCGCTGGGGGCGGGCGCCCTCTGGTGGACAGCGGCGTGACGGTCCCTCCGTAGACTTCCCTTGTCCTTGGAGCGCCCCAGATGTCTTTCAAGGCCAAGGGGATCCGAAGAGCTGCGGCGCTCAGGCAGCGCCCGCAGGCTGCCAGCTCAGCGGCAGAAGTGGGAGGAGGTCTGGGAGAAGGAGGCGCCTGTCCACTGCGAACACGATCTTAGTGGGAAAGCGCTCTGAGCCCGGGGCGGACGTTCCTGGGCACGTTAAAGCTAGAAACGGGGTGGGGTAGGGGGTGGTCTGAGGTTGAAGCTCCACTTCGAAAGGTTTCTTTGGCTTCCCTGAGCTGGAAAATGTCATAGTTTCTCAAGTCACCCAGATCAGGGGTCTTCAGAAGGCCCTTAAGGAAGTCCTGGAATAACTCTCAAAGTCCAGATACTCTCAAAGATCTCTGGGGTCTCCAGAAAGGCTCTAATAACGGGCATGGTAGTGCACGCCTGTAATCCCAGCACTCAGGAGGCTGAGGCAGAAGGATCGATATGAGTTCGAGGCCAGCCTGCACTACAAAATGAGTCCACAGCCAGCCTGAACTGCATAGCAAAACCCTGTCTCAAAAAAAAAAAAGGCTATGAACCTAGCACTTCCAGTTCACATGTTACCCTGGGGCGGCAGTGCACACCTGTATCCAGCAGTATGGAAGGCTTAGGTAGGAGGATCACCAAGGTTGAGCCCACCCGGGGCAACTCACTGAGACTTTGTCTCAAAACAAAAAACAAACAAAAACAAGGTTGAGAATGTAGCTCAGTTAGAAGGATTTGAACCCAGTACCGCCCCCCCCCCAAAAAAAAGACACTCTGGTCTCCAGAAGTGTATCAGACGCAACTCAGAGCCCACCAATAGGATAACAGAACAAGCGCAGGCGTAGAGTGATTTAGTGGCGATGTTTGCAGCCTCTGCAACCAGGTGGCCAAGGCTTCCCCACCCAGGGAGCACCTGCCCCTGAGGGTCAGAGAACTCAGCAAATGAGCCCTTGGCCCTAAGAGGGGTACTGGCCCTGCAGGGTAGAGGACGGGCCAGTGTGCACAGATGTGGGGGCGGGCGACAAAGGAGCTGCTGAGGCTGTATGTAATTAGGGCAATACGGACCACTGCGTAAACTGCGCGAAGTGCAGGTCAGGATGCATAGCAGGGTTTCCTGAGGGAACGCAAACCCAAACATGTACATGGATGGACAAACGATTTTTAAAATGGGTTTAAAAAGAAACATTAAATTATTAATGGCGGATACTTCTAGAGAGTATGCTTGAAAGTGTGGGTGGTTTTTTTTTTGTTGTTGTTGTTGTTTTTTACTTATAGGCAGCTTTTATTTGATTTTGAGGCAAGCATATGTGACTTTTGGAAGTGAAAAAAAAGCGGGGAAATGTAACCCTCATGAGTGGCCCTTTGTTGTAAGCAAGTCACAAAAAAAAAGGAAATTGGTCGGAGTTTGAATCAATAAGCAGTCCACGGGAAGATTTCATCTCTGTAAACAGCCTTTAAAACTGCTGCAGTATCTTAACCATTTGCCTACATGCATTCCTTATTTCAAAAGAGTTTAACAAATTTAAGAACAGGGCAATTCAACTTTGCATTTAGCCCAACAACATGTACTGGGTCGGGCACCGTGCCTGACATGAAGACGAGGAAATGACCAGGACAGTCTCTGTCCTCTGCGAGTTCATTATCTGGTTCAATGCTTTCAAACTTTAGGGTCCTTTCCAGTCACTTGGAGGGCTTGTGCGTTGGTTACCTATTGAGGCATAAAAAATTGTCCCAAAGAACGAACACTTATTATCTAACAGTTGCTGAGGCCAGGAGTTCAGGAGTAGCAGGCTTAGTGGGCGATTTCGGCTTAGGGCCTCTCAGGAAGTTGCAGTGATGTCAGAGGCTGCGGTCACCCAAACCTCACTGGACTGGAAGACTCGCATGGCTGCTGGCCAGACGCCTCTGTCTGTGGGTCACGTGAGCATCTCTACAGATTAACTGCTTGAGTTGTCTTCATGATAGGCCAGCTGGCTTCCCCCAGAACAAGTGATCTTAGCATACCGGAAACTACAGCATCTTCCATAACTTCACACTGTGCTCTGCTTTGGATGTTTGTCCCTCAATGGTTCGTGTGCAGGAAGGCTGCTCCCCACCTGATGTTAAGAGGTGGTGGAGGTTTTAAAAGGCAAGACCTAGTGGGAAGTGACTGGGTGACGGGGTCGCAGCTGCCCTTGTGAAGGGATTAATGCAGGTCTGATGGCTGGGAGTGGATGGGTTCCTGTGAGAGCAGGTTATTAGAGTGATCCCAGCCCTGCTCCCCTCTCTCGCTTTCTCTCTTGCCAGGTGAGCTCTGTCACACGCGCTCCCACCATGTGATGCCATCTGCTGTGCTGTGACACAGCCGGGGGCTCTCACTAGGCGCTGCTGCCATGCTGCCTAGACCCTCCAGCCACTAGAAACTGAACCAAATGATGCTCTTTATGAAGTATTCAGTCTCAGGTACTGTTATAACAACACAGAGCAAAGGTACCTTGGAAGCCGCACTCCATCAGTCCCCCCACGTTCTGCTTGTCAGAAACGAAGCGCTGAGCACAGCCCAAACTCAAAGCAGGGAAATTAAGCTCCATCAAATACAGGAATATCAAAGAAGTTATGGACATACTTTAAAACGCAGATTCCAAGTGAATAGGTCCAGGGAGAATCCCCAAATTCTGCATTTCTAACATGCTCCCAAGTGATACTACTGCTACTGGCTTGTGGACCACGTTTTAAACAAGGGAGCAAAGACATGCAGAGAACTAGAGCTCAGATCACCTCTTTGGAACTACACTGCTTGCAGGAATAACATCCTTTGTCATCCTAGCATCATCTTTGGATCATATCCAATTTTAAAATCACATTTCTCCTGAAAGGTCAGAGCAGTGAAGTAAGGGAAAGACAAGATTACCTTGTTAATACACAAGGACAAGCTGAAATGGAATTAAAAACAATCAAAAGAGGATTCAGAAAATCTCTCTGGCCTTGTTCTGGAAGCTCTCAGAAGCATAAAACATCAGCCATCAATTCTGAAGGGGAGGCTAAACAAACAGCAGCCACTCTGGGCTTTTAATAAGGATTGTGCACAGTGCTTCATATGACAAGATTCCTGCCTGCAGCACTCACAAGACTGGCTTGAACATGGGCAGGCAAGAACTCCACTGAACCCCAGATCAAGGCTCCCACACACTCTGTTGGCCTGAAGGGTGGTAAGTGAAAGACACTGTTTCCCCATTTAACATCCTGGATTGAAATCTGCTTTCAAATACAGCATAAACCTGTATATTCTGTGTTTTGTATTGCTACGATTCCCATACCAGAAAATTCACAGTTTTATAGGGGGCATCCACGGGCTCAACCATGTTCCCACGGCTGGGCAATGGTCATCACCAACTAGAACATTCCCACCACCCCGTTAGTACTCACTCCGTATTTCCTCCCCGCACTCCCAGCCCCGGGCACCCACCAGGCTCCCTTTGGATTAGCCTATTCTGGACACTCTATATGAGTAGATGATAAGTGGCCTTTTGTATCTGGCTTATTTTACCCCATGTGTTTTTTACATTGTGATAAAATACACATAATGTAAATTTGTTTTAATCACTTTTAAGTACACAGTTCAGTTGATATTGTTATGCAATCATTACCACCATTAATCTCCAGAACTATTTCATCTTCCCAAACTGAAACTTTGTACCCATGCATATCCTTAAGGTTCACCCATTCCATAGCATGTGTATCGGTCAGCTTTCCCATAGCTGTGATGAAATGCCCAATACCTGCAATTTGGAATAGAAAGGATTTATTTTTGCTCAGTTTCAGCAGTTCCAGTCCACGGCGGGTGGCTCCAAAGCAGAAAGATCATGGCAGAAGAGCGTGGTGAAGCAAAGCTGCTCACCTCATGGCGACCAGGAAACAGAGCACCGGGGAGGAGCACCAGCGAGACACGCGCACTCCAAAGCCACACCCAAGTGACCACCTCCTTTGACTGGGTCCACCTCCTAGTTTAGCTATGAACATCAGTGGGTGAGAACAGCACTCCCACACTCTAAGTTCTTCTCTGGGAGTCTCTTAACCCAGTCAAGTTGACAATCAGTATTGACTTGCACAATATGTTCACATGATCTATTCCTTTTGATAGCTGAATAATATTCCACAGTGAGAACAGACATTTTGTTCTTTAGTTCATCAGTTAATGGGGCATTTGTATGCTTTTCACTCTGTTATTATGAATAACGTTGCTATGAACACTGTGTACAGACATTTGTTTGAACATAGCTTCATTTCTGTTTGGTTTATACCTGGAGAAGAGCTATTACATTATCGGAAACCTATGTTTCACTGAGGAATTATCAAGTTTTCCAAAGTGGCCACACCATTTTACATTCCCACTAGAGGCCTGCAGCTTCACCACCTCATGGCCAGCGATTGTTATTTCCTATCTTTTAGGTTGCAGCCATCCTACTGTGATGTAGCATCTCATTCTTGTGCTTCCTAACGAAATAATGGTTTTTTATCTATTCATTAGTCAGTTGCATATGCTCTTTGGAGAAATGACTATTCAAATCATCTGCCTAGCTTTTAAATTGGGCTATTTGTCTTTTCACTGTTAAGTGTTCCTTATATATCGCAGATACAAGGCCCTTACCAGAAGTATGATTTGCAAGTATTTTCTCCTATTCCATGGGTTGGGTTTTCTTTTCGTTCTCTTGAGTGTCTTTCTAAGCACAAAAGCTTTTAATTTGATGAAGTGCAAGTAACTCTTGTTTTCTTCTGTGGCTTGTGCTTTAAGGTGCAATGAAACACAAGTTGTGCGGGTGGGGGTGTGGGTGGGGGAGGCAGATACCTACTAGACGCAGCTCTTTATCACAAGCAGCCTGCAGTCTATTCTGGGGATCCTAATGCCAAACGCACTAATGCAGCCCTAACCTAATTAAGTAACAATATTTGGCCTACAAACTAAAAAACATTTTAAGATACAGGGTCTCATTACCTTGCCCAGGCTGACCTCCAACTCTTGGACTCAAGTGATCCTCCTACCTCAGCCTACCAAGTAGCTGGAAAGACAGATGAACACCACCAGGCTGGACCAAACTGAAAGTTCTTAAAAGCTCCAAAGATCATTCTAACAATGTGTAGCTAGAGAGGAGAAATATTGACCTAGGTTTTTATAAATTAAGATTTGAAAATTAAACAAACAGACTGA
>NW_004955442.1:3025483-3036672 GCF_000276665.1 Chinchilla lanigera
TGGGTTTATTCTTTTGGTAACAGACCTTAAAGAAATGATTATAATTCAACTTTTCAAAATAATTCTGGAATAAATACTATTCCCACCCCCCATCTTACTCTATTCTGGCTGCTATAACAAAATGCCAGACCAGGGAGCTTACAGCCAACAAAAAACGGACTGCTCACAGATGTGGAGGCTGCGAAGCCCAAGATCAAGGTGCTGGCAGATTCCTATCTGTGCAGGTTCACATTCTCAGAGTCAGGAACCTGCTGGGGCACAGGGTGGAAGTGCTGAGGGTCTTCCACAGGCCTCTTTTATAAGAGTACTAATCCCATTCATGAGACGTCTACCTCCACGACCCATCACCTCCCCAAGGTCCCACTTCCTGACACCATCACCTTTGGTGTAAAGATTTCAGCACATGAATTTTAGGGGACACAAAGATTCAGAGCCACAGCGCCTTCTCACCCATGCCATACACAATTCAAAATGGAAACAATGATCATCTTTGATTTACTTGATGGTCTTCATAGTCTTGCTTAGTGAGCTTGAATACCCTCATGTTTTAAACTGCCTTTTGTTATCAGTAAACTCATTTTTTTCTTAAAGATTCCAGCTGCTGGGTTTTTTTGTTTTTTTTTTTGTTTTTTTTTTTTTGAGACAGGGTCTCACTATGCAGGTCCGGCTGGCCTGGAACTCACAAGGATCCTCCTGCCTCAGCCTCCCAAGTGCTGGGATTATAGGCGTGTGCCACCACACCTGGCCTGGGTGTATGTATAGCGCAGTGGTACAGCACTTGCCAAGCACGTGCAAGGTAAGTCCTGGGTTCAAACCCCAGAACAACAACAACAACAAATCCTACTGCTAACTTAGTAATGATTCATTCTTAATGTTTCAGACACCAACCAAATAAGAACCAACTCTGTTTGCTATAATTTGAACACACCTGGTGAACTGTCAGCCTTATGGCATAAGGCAACAACCACAACAAAACCAACACTGAAGAGTTTTATTAATGAAAAACAATACTCGTATAATTTATTAACAAAATGCACACAGTAATATTTGTACAATTCCTTCTCTATAAATGTTGCCTGCTAACTATCTCTTATAGACAAGCAGACATACTTCACAATCTTTCTGATAAATATATTGCTGCGTGGCATCCGGCTTGGATAGCACCCTTCAAGACGGCATATGCTGGGGCCTATTAAAAAGAACAAGAGCTGTGGGCGTAGCTCAGTGACAGAGGGCTCGCCTCGCACACCTGGGGCCCTGGGTTCAGTCCTGAGGACTGGGCGAGCATGAGCACACGCGCATGCATGCACACACTCAGAAAGCAACTGAAGAAACACGCTGTATGTTCAGTTTGGGTTGTAAACTGAACATATGGCTTCTCTGGATAAAAAAATGAGATCTGAGAAGCAATTTATTTTAATTTGGAGGAAAAACCTATTCAAAAGATCGGAATGTGTCTGCTACGGCCAAAACACTGGAAGCATTCAGTTTCTCACAGAAAAGGGGAAAGTGGCCCGTGGGGAAAGGACGAGGGATAGAACATGCAACAGGACTCCCACTCTCGGCTGTCTGCTTTGTATCACATGACCAGCCTGCCGGCTCTTGTCTATCGTTTAAGAATGTACGTGGAAACAGAAGCCTCTCCTCCTCAGCATGCCAAATAAGGACCCCCAAGTACCATGAGTAACCGCAGGTCCCTACCAATTCCGCGTCGTGGTGAAGGCCTGTGTCATGGTGCTCAAGCTCTTCATCTCGAAACTTCTTTATCAGCTGGTTAAGTAAGAAGAGATCAAAGCAAGTCATTATATTGTCATCTAAGGCCAAGGTAGATGTACTAGTCCTATGCAGGGCCAGAGAGTAAAACCTTTTTCAAACCTTTTTTTTTAAAAAAAAACTTTTCACACACACACTCCATTTTGATCTTATCCATCCCCCTTATTACTCTCCCTTACACCCCTTCAGCACCCCCATCTATTCCTCTTGTCTAACAATAGTCAGAGAGGAAAGATTTCAAGCTGCAGGCTGTATAGTCTCAGCTGTAACTACAGTACTCCGCTCTGCAGCTGTAGCAGGTAAAGCAGGCCCCATACGCAAATGATGGGTGTGGTCAGGTTCCCATGCAACTTTATTTACAGAAACAGGCACGGTCGGTCGCAGGCCAGAGTTTGCCAACATCTAATTTAGACTTTCGAAATTAAATAGTTCCTTTAGAGCTAGGTGTTCTGATATGCCTGGAATCCCAGCTACTCAGGAGGCTGAGGCAGGAACATCACATGAACCTAGGAGTTTGAGACCAGCAGCCTGGGTAACGTTATAAAATACAGTCTCCAAAAACAAAACACAACAAAAACTAAACTAAAAAATTAAAGTTCCCTTATTTGTTGTGAAAAGACACCTGAGGCTATCTGTTACCTCACACATTTCATCTAAATCATCGCAGTCACAGCATTTGCTCAGAAGCTACCAACGATACAGACGTGGAGAGAAACACAGGCTTGGGCTCAGGACCTGCAGGTTCTAGTCTTCACTCTGTCTGAGCTGTGCGACGAGGGCAGACAGCTCCACCTCGGTCCCTTAGTTTGTGCACTTTTAAAATGAGTTGCCAACCTTGAAGTCTAAGTCTCCATCATCCTCTAAAATTCCTGCATATTTTCCTTTTAGCAACTGCTACTGTACATCTGCCCTTTCTCCCCTCACACAGCCCGTTTGCAGCAGAGGCAATCCATTACCTGCAGAAGTTCCTCGTATTTTTCAGGGCCCTCCTCCATTAGCGTCCTGATCTGGTTGTTATAGTGATGTGCTATGGTCTCTTCCACTGCCACGGTGCAGGCCATCGCGCCTTCCTTCCCAAGCAGGGCAGTTCCTGCTCCTGGAATTGTCAAACCCAGGAGTAAACGATGGGACCCAGACCACTGGGAAGGCAGATCAGTTAGGCCAAGCTTTCTCAGCCTCGGCACCGCTGTGTACTGTTGGATATCTAGCAGCTTCCTTGATAGCTAACAACTAGATGCCAGTAGCCCTCCCTAAATTGTGACCCACTGAAAATATGTCAGGGGGCAAAGTCACCCAGGGTGGAGGGTGGTAGCAGGTCCAGTTAAACCCTGAGGCACACAATAAGAAAGCTCGTCCCTTTCAATACATTTTCAGTCTTCTAAGTACATCAAGAGGAAGGGCATTTGGGCTGAATATGTCTTTGATTCTCTACACTACTTTTCTTTAGTCTCCCTTTTCAAAAGGACCAGTAGATGTCAGGTTTAGAATCTGCGTCAGAGAAGAGTACAGGGCTGCAGTTGAATTATGCCAGCTTATTCCCTGCATTACGTTTTATCATCCTTTCTATTCGTAAAAGTACTGAGGCTATCTTAAAGAAATTTAAGCAAAAAGAAAAAGAGAAATTCAACCTATTTAACTCTAGGAAAATATAAGTAAATTAAACAGGTTGCACAGAACAGGGCAAGAACTCTGGATGAGGTACCAGGATGACTCATCGCCCGCATCCCTGAGCCCACGGGCGCCTCTGAAGATACACACCCAGCGCAAAGCCCATCACATTCCAGAGAGGCATCAGGACTGTCGGCCGGACCCTGAATGCAACCATCAACTCGTTGAACTTTTTCAAATGGGCCTTTTCTTGATCCCACATTTTCTGTAAGAAACAAAAATGGAGACAGGCAAGCATTCAACGGGCCTCCTGCTGTACCCGAAGAAGGCTAAGGGCCTAACTGTGGAAGCAAAGTGTAAGTGGAGGAGATGACGAGGACTGCTGGCTTCTCCATTTCTGTAAAACACCTGATGAGAAAGAAGTTCTGGAGCACTTGTGGAAGTCCTCTTATGCGTCTTTAGGAGGTATGATAAAAAAATGGTGAATGCTGCTGCCAAGTGCCCACCAAAGGAAAGGCAGGCTCAGAAAAGCCATTAGCGTGTGTCTCACCCACCATCCGCGCATCCAACACCACACAACCGCTGGGCCTTCCCTAAGGTCAACATGACCACGAAAGGTAAACCTTTTGACATCCAGGCAGCCATGACACCACACCTAAAAACTCTCACAAAAGAGGACTTCACAGCCTCCTCGGACAGTGGCAAGGATCAGGAGATAACTGTGTTCGGGGGGATTAACGGAAATGTCTTTTACTGTAGTAATTTTTAACATTTTAATGTTCACTGTATTTTTTCAATTATATCTCGTGTATCTATCTGTGTTTTATACAAAAAACAGTAACGTGCTTTCTGCTTGCCATTTCCCCTGAGAACCAATTTTCATTCTCAAGGATAGCAGTACCTCTCTTGGGAACGCATGACCTAATGTGATGATTGTAGGGCTTCAGATCTACCAATTCAGGAGACTGCACTACAAAGAGAAAGAGGTGCCCACCTGAATGACTGGCCCAACGCTTGTCCGGCCCAGGACGGCCATCTGCCCTGCGAGGATGCGATTTGCTCCATATTCACCCGCATGATCCACCCGGATCATTCGATCCACAGCTGCGCGGTTGATGTTGTCTAAGGTCATTCTTGAACTGCAAAATCTGATGCTGATTTTTTTCCCATAAGCTGCAATGCAAATGTAAATTCTTCCTTACTCTCAGGAAAAATCAAGCTGTTTTCTTTTATAGCCAGACAAAAGGGGCACTTTAGAACAAAGGTCCTGAATGAGCTTTCTGAGGGCTGGACATGCCCCTGTGTATTCCGTTTCCCCAGCATTGTTAACGTAGGGATTTTACCTGAAGGTCTGGGTTTCTGGCATCACCTGAAATGTATGGAGGTCTGCAAATGTTAAGCCTGTGTTCCTGCCTGGCAGACAATGTGACAGCTGCTTCAAGAAGGGCATGTTGTCCACTTCCCCCAGCCTTTCCACTGCTTTCCTCAACTCGGGCCACGGATGGCCTGAAAAAACTCTCCATAGGTCTCCTCAGCCAAAGTTAAGAACCACAAATTTAAGTTCTCTTAAAATGCCAGACCCTGAAGGCATTTGATTTTGCAAGCCCCGCCTTAGAAGTTTTTTCTCATGGTCTACATGTACGTTCTTCTTGTCTTCAAACAGACATTCTTCAGGACAGACTGAATTTAATCTGTTTTAAAATATCAAATGGTTAATGCCTGAATTATATTTTCTTTGAGCCCTAAATCAGGGAATTCTAAATGGTAATTTTTTCTCCAACAGAAGGGTTTTTTAGCATGCTTAGAGAAGAGGCAAGGGTTTTTTAGCATGCTTAGAGAAGAGGCATGTTCATCTACAGATATAAAAATGGAGACCAGAGGTTCTCTCGCTGCAATGTCCACTTTGACCTGCATGAGTATCACCCTGACATATATTTCAGTGCTCTTAAACTGTGGCTGCCATTTCTGTTTTTAGATCATTTTTTCACTGAGGCTAACTTCAACAGCCAGAAAATGTGAGAGAAAAATCATTTTGTGTATTTCTACGGTTCTTTCATTAAAAAGGCTGGAGGGACACAAGGTCCCAGGGTAGATTTGGTGGAATTTATGGTGGTTGTGAACTTGAACTTTTCTACATAATGGAGTTTAAATGCTACACCTGAAACAAAGGAGCATGGACATGGGGTTCTGAGCTCACTTTGTAGCTCAGGCTGGTCTCGAACTCGGTGATCCTCCTGCCTCAGCCTCCCAACTGCTGGGATTATAGGTGTGCGCCACCACACCTGGCCTGCATGACCAGTTTTATGTGGAGAACAAGTTGAGACCTTGGACAAAGTCAAGGTGTCCTGTCAACTTTTTGCCTCCAAGTCTGACGGACAGTACTTCCAGTAGACTCATTTCCTTGTAGAAAGATGGAGTTTAGCAATGGAAGTTGATGAGCGGGCTCTGTTTCTCAAAATAATCTTGTCTGTTTATTCTTTCACTTGTTATCACCAAATACATGTTAATGGGGAAAAAAGAGACAACCTAGGACTCTTAAAAAACAAAATTTTTATTAAGAAGGAGCAAGAGATGGCGTATGCAGGATGAATTCAAACACACAACTGACTTTTTATAGGCAAAGGGAGGATTATGCTTGCACGCGAAGTTCACTATACTGTTTCCTTACATTACGTCCTACTTCCAAGTTTAGGAATGCAATAAATGACTTTTTTGAGGACTGGAGTGAAGGGCTTGGGTAGGACAGTATCTGACATTTCTGTCTTTTGCAATCTCTACAAGATATTCCTATGGCCATAGGATGGGCTACAGAAAGGCCTAGACCTACAGTTAGCAAATGCATGTCCTTGGGTCTGCAGGTAGGAATCACTTTTGCTGCAAAAAATAAAAGGATTATGTGCAATTAAAAAAGCAAAAAAAAAAAAAGAAAATTTATGTCAAATCTCTAACACGAATCTTGAACCAATCAGAATAGACTTTTTTACATATAAAATTCCCAATATCAGGCTATTTTCTTTTTAAGGGAAAGTATACCATAAAGCTTTTCTTACTGGGTTATCATGAGCATGAAAGGAGATGCAGGAAACGAGGTAACTTTATAAATAAAAATGAATGATTATTTTTGGTTATGCTCACTGACTTAGCAGGGGAGTACTGAACACTCCACAATCCTCTGTTCTGACTGTAGTGTTACAAGATTTAAAATAAAATTGAGGCCCAGTACTAGAAGTGCTCAGATTTATCACTTTATTCTTGTTTTCCCAATGTGTGGGACATGCTAATGGTAGTAGCTAGGTGATTTTTAGTATACTGAAGACTTTAAGCGGCTGTGGCTATGTATTAAACAACACCCATGTAGTTACAAGCTACTCTTTCAAATTCTCTAACCCCTGTGATACACCAAGGAAAATATTCCTATTTACATATGGTATACCCCAAACCCTTTCCTAATACTAATTTAACCTAACCCTTTTTCTCAACAGACAGTCTTGGGGTCAAGCCTTGCTAGCTAACAGTATCTAATACAATTTCCTAAGTTTTTCCCTTCAGTATACTTCTTTCATGATTACTCATGCCTTTGGGGCACACACACTGACTTTCCCTTTACCATAAAGATTCAGTTTCTGTGAAATTACTTAATTTTAAAATGGTTCACCGTTATACAAAGAACACATAGAAGAATCAAAAGTACAAGCGGTAGCTAATAAGGCAAAACTCTTGAAGGTGATACAGAAAGATTTTACTCTGAGCACCAAATCGATCTCACAGTTTTCTGAGGCAGCTAGGATGAAAAACCGAAACTCAATCCAAACCCATGTCTCTCCACTCCAAATCCAACGCTTCTTTCCACCACTACACCGGTCATTCTCAAACTTTACAGTGAACATCTCAAAGTACTGATGAAACACGGGCATCCATACGTAGGTCCTGGTTGGGACGTGAGACTATGCATTTCTAACAAGTTCCCAGGGGAAGCCGGGGCACGCTTTGCCTGAAACACCGTGGGCAAAGACAAAAGATGACACCTGGGTCCCTGAACTTCCAACGCTGCGAACTGTCCTCGGCCTGGGACGCTGACCACACCTGCAGTGACGCTACGGCACAGGTATGTAGTCAGGTCATTTCCCCAACTCGTCAAAACTGACCGGACAAAACCGGGCGTGGTGGCGCACGCCTGTAATCCCAGCACTAGCGAGGCTGAGGCAGGAGGATCACTGTAAGTTCAAGACCATCCTGGGCTACAAAGTGAGCTCAAGGCCAACGTGAACTGCATAGCGAGACTCTGACTCAAAAAGCCAAAAAAATTAAAAAAAAAAAATAATAATTTAAACCTGACCGGACGTCCCAAGCGTCACAGGCGAATCCCAGCCCCCACCCCATCTTCACCCTCGGGGTACTATGAGCCCCGCCCCGAGGCTAACGTCATGCAGTAGCGCTCCGTCGCACACCAGTGACGTATACGAGTGTCTCTCCACTTGACCTCTGCGACCGCAGGCTGGAGCCAAAATTCCAGGCTCACCAACCCTGCACAGGACTCCAGCCGCGCGTCTCTCTTTACCTGACAGGGGCCACCAGGCACCCGTGCACAGCCTCCATAGCGTAGGAGCTGCTGCCGACCCGGTGCAAATCATTGCCCGGACAACAAAAGCAGCCGCTCGGTTGAGCGCGGTGGGCCAATCGTGGTCTTGGAGCAGGCTGATGACGCAGGCGGATGTAAGGAAGCCGCTAATCGCTCTGGCACTAGTGAAACGCCCTTAGGCACACGCTTCCTTTCGATTGGTAGGAAATGTAAGTGAATGTATTCTATTGGAGCATTGTTTATCAATTACTGTAAGAGCCTTAGGTTGCTATAGAGGTGAGAACGCTAAATTGCTTTTTCAAAACTCCAGACAGGATCAAGTTCCCTCACCTAGATTCTTGGGAAAGAGGACCGAGAGTTGACAGAGCCATGATATTTTCTGTTTTACGTGGAGGGAGTTGTTTTTTTTTTTTTTTTAAAGTGTATTCGTATCTTACATATAAAAACAGGAATTACATACTGAAAGTCAGCAGAGTCAATAGTTACTACCAGGTGGACTAACAGCTAACTTGAAACTTCTTCCTAGTCCTTCTCCCGATTTTCTGATTTTTACTGGGCGTATGTAGTGTACCCACTTTACTGTATGTGTTCTTGTGCATGGATACTGGCGCAAATTTGTTTTTGTTGTTGAGGGGAAAGGAAATGTAGCAACATATACTTTTAAAAGCGCATATCCATTAATATTGTGGGCCTACTTCTAGAGCCCTGCCCAACAGATACAATTTTTCAAACGAGAAATGTTTCTAAGTGAGGGCAGAAAAAAAATCAAAAGGTGCATGTCTGGCCTGGTGTGGTGGCACATGCCAATCTCAGCACTCAGGAAACTGAAGCTTGAGGATCGTCAAACTCAAGGCCAGCCTGAATTATATATCGAGGTCCTGTCTCAAAAAAAAAAAAAGGTGTATCTGTAAGGATACAACAACAAAAGTTAATACTTGTTATGGTTTGTGTCTGCATGTTCCCCCAAATCCTCATGCAGTCATGGGGTGGCTCCTAGATTTTTGATTGATCCATAGTCCAATGCTGGGATATGGGTGTGAGTGCTACACCGGCCCTGGGGCGGGTAGTTTGCATATAGTGTAAGGGAGGGAAAGAGGCTGCTCGCTGTTCCTCCCTTCTTTGCTGTTTTCAGCCACCATGAACCGTTGCTGTCTACCATGTGCCACTCTGCCTTGGAGCCAGCCCAGTATGGACTGAAATCTCCACAGACTGTGAGCTAAATACACCTTTCCTTCCTTAATTTTGGGTGTCGGGTATTTTCTCCCAGCAACGAGAGAAAAGTAACCAAGACAGTACTGTACTGGTGAACATCAGAAAGTTGAGATTTTCAAATGGGAGCTTTCAATTTACTTTTGGATTATTTACGTTTCCCAAGTTATTTCTGGTACTGGAGATTTTTTATTTTGATGCAGGGTGTCACTAAATTCTAGGTTATCCAGGCTAGACGAAATTAGGATCCTCATGCCACAGCCTTCCACGGTGCTGGAATTACAGGTACATTCCAGTATACTTGGCTTATTAAATTGCTGATTTTATATAACTCTGCAGTGTTTAAATTGGCACAGTACAATAATCTAAAATCATAAGCCAGGCATGGTGGTGCACACCTGTAATCCCAGCACTCAGGAGGTGAGGCAGAAGGATCATTGCAAATTCAAGACCAGTGTGGGCTACAAAGTGAGCTCAAGACAGCACTGCATAGCAAGACCCTGTCTCAAAAAAAAGACCAAAAAAATAATAATAACTTAAAATTGTGATGAACTCAAAATACTTAATATTTTGTGACAGTCAAGGTGATGTAACATTTTAATGTAAAGCTTGAAAGCATAAATAAAATGGTAGAGCACTTGCCTAACATATGCAAGGCCCTGAGTTTAATTAAAATAAGAAAAATAAATACAACTGGTTCTCAAAAGCTTTAACATGCTCAAAACCCTTGTCATAACATATGTCATAACATATTAAGTGTCATAGTAAGTGCCACTTCTCTGTCCCTAAGGAGAAAAACCACTGACAGAGATTTATGAAATTTTGGAATTAAAGTGTTAAGCAGCCGGGGATATAGCTCAGTGACACAAGTGCTGGCCTGGCAAGCGCAAGGTCCTGAGTTCAATTCCCGGTACCAAAAAAAAAAAAAAGTGTTAAGCAGCAAGGGAATGTTAAAAACTATGATTTGTATGTGTACTATTATATTAGCTAGCTGACTGAAATGTTTGTAAAGAACTTTTGATAACAGAAGGGAGCACAAGTACAAAAGAAGTGAGAATACTAATTTTTTTCCTTTCTTCTTTCAATCTTTCTTACCCCTTAAAAGCAGGTTTGTCAAAATTAACATTGACTGGGGGTCAGGGATGTAGCTCAGTGGCATAAGCACTTGCCTGGCAAGCCTGAGGTCATCAGTTTGATTCTCGGTACCCCCCACCCCCAAAAAAAGAAATTAACAATGTCCATACACGGTGCTCTTATGAGTGATTTTAATGTTTTCCTCTGTGGCTTTCACTGTTCTCCATATTTTCTGTGGTAAACAAGTATTTTTCTAATGAGAAAACAAATTTTCAAAAAGATAAAGCGTACTCTCCCCTAATTCAGCCCTCACATATAAAAGAAAATTTATGTATCATTCTTCTGTTTTAAAGATAAAGGAACTTTAGCTCAGAGAGGTGGAGACATTTGTACAAAATCACCATTAAGCAAGCAGAAAGCCATCACATCTCAAGCAAATGCCGTGCACTGGGCAGGAAGTACGCCAAGTGGGCCTTACTAGTAAAGCCACACACTGTATAAAAGATACATTCAGAAGTTCTCACCTCCCAAAAGTCAAACTTCGTAGGGCAACCTGAAAAATTAATTTCTTTGTCCTCCAGTACTTAACACAACTGAGTGGCTGCAATCAGATCTGTAGCTGCAGGGACAGTATCCTTTGCAAACTAAAGACTTGCCTAACTAGATTCTTCTCTTTGCTGGGATGAGAACATTCTGTGATTACAAGAACCTGCAAGTCTGCCTTTAAGATGAACAAGGGCCTGCAGCAGAAGGGAGCAAAACAAAATTGTCTGCAGGGGAGCTCTTAAAATTCCATCTTTCAGTGCTGATAGAGAGGAAGTGGGACAAAAACAATCCAAGTTTTCATTTGGGGTCACATACATCATGCAATGGAATGCAGTGCGGCCATGAAAAAGAAAAAAGTAGCTGCTTACATGCAAAGATTTTCAAGATATTATTAAGGGGA
>NW_004955442.1:3036772-3053149 GCF_000276665.1 Chinchilla lanigera
ATGTATTAAAGCTTTCTGGAAGAATAAAATAAATATTAGCTGTGGCTTTCTCTGAGTCAGATGAGGAATTCTTGAAATAACTGTATTTTTTAAGTTTAAAGCCCAGAAGTGCACCTGCCCTAACTTCAGTAGAGCCAAGGAGTTTTAAAAGTCCTCATCTGATGACTACATTAAATGCTTGTGCATTTCTCTAATTTTAGGAAAAGGTAAAAAACAACTTTACAAACGATTACAGGTTTCCATGATCACTTGATTGCAGACAAGACACATGTGTGGGTTCAACTATACACAATCACATTTTAAAACCAGCAGACGTTATTTGATCAGTAGTTTTAATGCACATGTTAAACAGCTTCACTTTAAAAATTACACAGATATCACCTGAAGTTATTAGTTATCAAAACATAAAAAATTCAAGTAAGAGGTATTCAAGTTAGCAGCACTTAAGTAAAACTAATATGCTATTAGCATATTTCACTATCAATTTAAAAATGAAAAGAAAACAGGGCAATATATTTTTATTTTATACAATACACACACACAAATAGAAACCTGCCCTGTCCTCAGGAGCATGCTGAAGGCAAGTACATTACAAAGGTGTTGGACAGAAATGCCAAAATTTGTTTTTTAAGTGAGGATGGAATGGACTTTGGATTGCTCAAAATTTATACCAATTATTAAATGGTTTAGAAACTCATAAACCTTAATGAGACAGGGAGAGACTGAGAAGAACATCAGTCTCGCAGGTACAGATATACCCCATGTTAATGGTACTTTCTACCAGAGCCAGAAAGTGGTTGTGTTGAGGTCAGGGAGTGGCCAGCGGTACAGAAGCACATGCTGAGGACCTGGGTTCCATCCCCAGCAGCACAGCACACACATGGTTGTGACAAAGGACCATGAATCCAGAAATGCGTCAGCTATGACCACTTTCTTTGCCTCCCAGAGCAAGGAGCAAATCATCTTAGAGTAATGGGGCAGTCTAGAGGTGGGTGGGAATTATTCTCAACAGTAGCTCTCTAAAAGCTTTAAACTCCACAAAAGGGCTGGAGCCAGCGAAAGGGAAGAAAAACAATGGAAGGAAACTTGACAGAATACTTTGACAATGATTTTGAAAATATTATGCATTAAATGAAAATGGATTGCATTAAATAATAACTTAGGCTTCAATTAAAGGCTTCAGGGTGTCAAATTTAGGTACACGTATGATGAGGTATTTATTGCATTTTTTACTGTAACGGAAATCTTAGATACTGTGCTTTTGTAATGTTTTGCATAATAAAGTCATGTGCTCTTAAAATTTTAAGCACAGGGAAACAAATGGCAGCCTTTAAAATGTGGAAATGTGCATTTAAGAAACCAGCACCCAGTATATGTCACAGGCTGGTATAATGAAAAGGCTGAGCTGTAACCCATACCACAAAACACTTACGCACATAAGCCATAGCTCTAATACTAAACCACCCCTGCGGCCTGGCTCTGAAATGCTATGTGTGCGTCCTTCAGAAATGGACACCTTAGTGAAGGATGGGAACCAGCACTTGGGAAGACTGAGAGACAAACTTTGTCTGCCTCCTAATTCCAACCATACAGGGCTTCTGCCAAGTCTCAGAACTGTAGACCAGACAGAAACTGAAGGCTTATGGGTAACTACGGCAGCTTTCCCCTGAGTAATAAATAAGGTTACAGCAAAATGCCTAGAAAGCTGAGAAGTCAAGGCAGCCAATATGCCACAGTCCTCTTTGTGAAGGTTGCTCAGGATGTTGAGGGACTGCTTATTCACACGGCAGGGACTGATTTTTCTCCCTTACTACCACCATGTAACCAAAATTACATGACAGTCTGCTTTTTGTCCTTACCACCTGTTCCAGGCATTATGATTCAAGGATTCTCTTCATTTAAAAAAGTCAGTTTTCATTTTAAGTCACTGGAATCATTCAGGAGGACCACAGCTTTTAAGGAAAACTCCTCAGACTAAACTCCTAGAGCCAGGTTCAAAAAAAAGAACGCAGTTTCGGGAACAGATGACCTTGGGTTAACTTTGAAAGACAACATAAAACAAGCTTTTAAAAAATATAAAAGTCTCCCCTTGATTTTTGTTGTAAAACCCCGAACAGCTAGACGAGTTACTATTTCGGTGGAGTCATCACTGAGTTACCAGCGTACAGGTAAAGACCTAGGTTTCAACCTGCACTTCCAAGTCACTAAAAGCCTTCCCTAGGGGCTGGGCTATGCAAACACAGCCACCACAGCTGTGCACAGGGAGCTGATCTCTTTAAAACTCCAGAAAAATATATTGTAAAATTTCGCCTCAGAACCCAGGTAGACTTTGGAGTGCTCAGCAGTCAGGAGGCCAACTGAGAAGCAGACACAGTAGCATCTTCATGCCCGACCTATTGGCCCCTCAGATCCTGTTGGGCTTCTGTTAGTTTCTGGATTAGATAGCGCTTATCACGACTTTCCTAAAAGAGAAATGAGTTCAAAGGTCATGTCATATATTTGGACATAAACAGCATAATTTCTATCTAATGAATTACCTCTTATTCTCAGGGCTAAGCAGGCCAACCACCGGACTATTGCAATGGGTCTCTCTTACTTGGGTCTGTCTACAGTAGCAGCCTGTGATCTTTTAAAAATACGCATTCCTGTAATTCCAGCACTCAGGAAACTGAGGCAGGAGGGTCCCTCTAAGTTCTAGGCCAGCCTGGGCCATATATAGTAAGTTCAAGACCAGCCTAAACTACATAGCAAGACCCTATCTTGAAAAATAAAAAACAACCAAAAAAACCCAAGAAACGTAAATAAATAATTACATATACATACATACATAACATATACAGTGGTACCTCAGTTCATGAACTTAATTTGTTCCATGATTCTGGAGAAGATGGCTGCATTCGTATTCATGTGGGAAAGGTGGCCGTGGTCATATTACCCAATGTGGAGTTTGCAAACGGAACCAAAATTTGGCAGAACACTTCTGGTTGCAAATTCAGTTACTGTTCACAAACAGAAGTGTTTGTATACTGTCTACTTAACACACTCCAGTGGTTTGCCATCACACTCAGAACAAAACCCAAACTTCTACCAGATCCGCCAGACTACACTATGGCCCTCATCAATGTCACAGTATCGTCTTGCCCCTGACCCCAATTCACAGCCCTCCAGCGAAGCCAACCCCTTAGGCTTGTCCTCATTCCCTCATCCTATCTTACGCTCCACCCTCACTGGAGTCCCTCCTGTGTTCAAGTCTCAGCTCCAGTGTCACCTCCTTAAACAGGCCTTCCTCACCCACCAGCAAAAGCAGTGATGGCCCACTCGTCCCTCTAATACTTTATTATCTTCATAGAAGCTACAGTTATCAGAATTTATCTTATTTAAGTATTTAGCAGGTTTGTCTCTTGGTGAAGAAATGGATGAGCCGAACGAATGAAGCTGGAGCAGCCAGGACCTGAAGGCATGGTTTGGGGAAGTGGTAGTGAGTAGAGGCCACAGTAATTCTACTCCCCGCTCCCCGGAAAAAGTGTCCCTCTCTGTACAGTGTTCTGACTTACTGTCACCAGCCATGATCCTGTGTGGCCTGTGCCTCCTTACCAGAGACAGCTGCTCTCGGAGCTGGAGGACCACCCGCTTGTGTGCTCCAGCCAGGGCGATGAAGTAGAACATGACGAGGCTGCGAGACAAGACGGACAGGTCAGGAGGGCTCATCTGAGGGCCACTAGAAAAGCAACCCAGCACATGTCCAGAACAGATTTTCTTTTATTGGAGGGGAAAAAGGAAGACCTCATTTCCTCCAAGTAGAAGGGGTGAGAACCAGCCAGTGGAGTGTTCATTAGGCAGTAGCAGTAGAGTCTGTTTATCCCCGCTTTTAAAGTTCCTGTGAAGGTTGTTGGTGTCTCTCAAGCACATGTGGAACAACAGGAAGAGAGAAAGAAAAGGATGGTCCACAAAGTCAGCTATGTGTCATTAACTGGCTGTGGGTAATCACTGAGCTGCCTCTCTGGCCTCAGCTTGTAGTCACTATTTGTGAACTGGAATATAGTAAGTCCCAGTGAGAGCAAGGCTGGGATAATACAGTTTTGATTAAAAGCAGTCAACAATTGGCTCCCATCTTCTCTGCAGCTCCAGATCTCAAATGGGATGTGTGGAGTTATCTTCAGAGACAGGGCCCATGAAGTGGGAGGCAAGCCCCCAGGAAAACAGCAGATAACCTCATTTAAAGAAAAGAAAGCAGTTTCCTATCTAATGGCCCAGATAGGACCGATAAAGCACAAGTCAAGTAATTAAGAAATCCTGCGATGTTTGATCTCAACAACACCCTCCTGAATGTCCCTGCAAACCACCCACAGGTGATGACTTCCAAGGAGCCCAAAATCAATGAGGTTCAGAGCAGCTCAGTCACTTGCCAAATTTAGCAGGTGACCCTGTTATATTTTGGATCTGGAATCCCCCAAAAGGCTCATGTATTGAAGACTTGGTTCCCAGCCCATGGCACTTTTAGGAGGTGATGGAACCTTTAAGAAATGGGATCTAGTGGGAGGAAGTTATGTCATTGGGGGGGTGCTGTTGAAAGGGATATTGGGACTCTGGCCCCCTTCCTCTCTTTTTCACTTCCCGGTTATTACAAGGAGAAGGGATGTCCACCACATTTACTTACTATCATGTTTTATGCTGGCACAGGGCCAAGCAACCATGGACTAAACTTCTGAAACTGTGAACCAAATAAACCTTTCCTCTTTTTAAGGTGATTATCTCAGATATTTTGTCACAGTGACAGAAAGTTTACTAATACACTCCATTTGCCTCAGTGGGAATTACTCACTCGGGTCCAGATGGTTCTTGGATATCTTACTTACCAGATGATCATGAAGAAGGGCACAGCAAAGGCTTCTGAGGTGATGCCATGAATCACAGCCTGCAGCGAGCTGGGGAAGGTGGTCACAGTCATGGGGATGACATCCCAGGTGGTGTTATAGCTAGTGAATGGCCCACAGGCTTTCGAGGAAGGGATGCTGCCAGGACAGGGATCAAGAGGATCAGAGCCAGCATGCAGCACAGGCTGAGGGTCCCACCTCTGCACACTGAGAACATATTGTTAGCAGTGGCCTGTGGGGAACTACCTGACTCCTAGGCCTTCTGGGATATTCTGGTCCAAAATGCTTACCCTAATATTTCATCAAGTCTCTAGGCCTCACTTCCAGTTTATAGGACATTTAGGAGAGAAGATCAAGTTAAACGAGACTGTCAGAAAAATTAGACAAGACCAGAATGTGGGGATTCTACTCTCCAATTTCTGAACTCAAAAGTGAGGAAAAAATGGCTTGGATTCTTCAGAGGACCAAAGACTAAAAGAGACTAAGGAGACATAGTGGCTGAAAGTTCAAAGACCTTTATATTTAAAATAAGGCTAGAGCCAGGTGTGGAGGCAAATGCCTGTAATCCCAGCACTCAGGAGGCTGAGGTAGGAAGAGCTCCACAAGTTCTGAGGCCAGCTTGGGCTACGAGGTGAGTTCTAGGCCAGTGTGAACTACATAGTGAAACCCTCTCTCAAAAAGACAACAAGTAAACTAAACAAACATTAATTAAAATAAAGCTAGAAAAGATTAATTGGGGACAGTTGGAAAAATCAAAATGGCAGGATTATGGTATTAGTATTAAGTGTCTTGGTTGTGATGTTATTGTGGCAGTGTATAAAAGAGGGTCCTCTTGGGAGCTGCCTGCTGAAGTATTCAGAGGTAAACATGGTGCCTATAACTTAATTTGACATGATGCAGAGCAGGGATGCAGCTCAGTGGTGGAGCACTTACCTAACATGCTCAAGGCCCTGGATTCAGTTCCCAGTACCACACACACAAAAAAAATACACACAAAACCCCCACAAAAAAACACAAAATCAAATGGTTCATTACCAAGCACACAAAAAAGAAAGTACTGCTAAATGTTAACAACTGCAACATCCACTTGAAGAGCACATGCGTTTGTTATTTCTTTCAACTTTTTCATACATTTAAATTTTTTCTAAATAAAATAGCAGAGAAAATAAAATAAATTACAATGGAAAAACAAAGTGAAGACTTGAAAAGGCCTTCCTAAGTTTAAGGAAATGAATGAACAACTTAGGGTCCATGTGATGGGATATTCGAGAACCACTGTGACAGAGACAGAAAGGAGACACACAGACATGAGGAGGTGAGACTGTCCTTGTGGCGTGTCTTCATTGTCTTCATGTCCCTAGCACCTAGCACAGTGCCTGGCACATACAAGGTACTCAGTAAATGTTCCTCAATCAAACCTGACCAGAGTGAGGGGAATATCTGCCCCTTCTGCTTTTCCCTTCAGTCTGTCGTCTACCATGACCATATATTATTTTGATAAAAATAACCCAAAAGGAGATAGAACGAATGGTCCTCAGAAAAGGGAATGAGGTGGGAAAGGCCCTTCTGGCCCCCACAAAGACCACGAACATCCTGCAGTTCCAAATTCCAAAAGTGGACCAAGACACTCCAGCTTCCAGAAGGAAACACTGGGCAAAGGTGGGCCTGGCTAAGTCAAGAGGGACTCCGTGCCCTCTGTGGTGCAGCACTGTGAGAAGAGTGAAAGAAGAATGTAGCAGGCCCTTTACACAAAAGAGGAACATGTCACAAAGCAGGACGACGTTCTAGAAAACACAAGTCCTATTTACCTGGACATGCTGATGGTCAGAGGAATAATTGCCAAGCACAGCCCAATCAACAACACCAGCAGGAAGAAGAAATTAGAATTGGATGCTCTGAACTGCCTTGGGGAAGGTCTGCAGGTATAAAGAAGACTCAACTGAGGAGAAAAGAAGAAAAAGGTTAAGAACAATGAGCTTTCAGGAGGGTAAATAAGCGTAAGTGTGCGTTACAATGGGAATATCAACTGGTCTCACCTTTCTAGAGTGTAGTCTAGAATATAGATCAAAATGAGGAATATGTAATCCAGACTCCAGAAATTTACACTGGTGAAATAATAAGAAAAATGGACGAAGATACATGCAAGTGGGTATCTGCTGTTGTAGTCGTTGTTTATTGGCAATAACTCAAAGCAATCTAAGTAACGACCAGTGGGGGCTCCTTAAAGGTTAAAGGCCACCCACACAATGGAATACCAAACATCCCTTAAAAAAGGACAAGACAGCATTACTTACCCACATAGCATTGTGAAATAAAAGTGGCAGATTTCAGAACTCTATGAACTCATTTGGATTTTTTAAGGATTGTTCTTTATAGCACTTTAAATGTATATAAATGGTTCTATGACAACATATACCAAATTAAAAGGTATCTTGCTTGGATTTTTACAAGCACACATTATTTTCTATCTATTAAAAACAAATATTTCCATCCAGGGGAAAAGAGACAAAGGAAATATCAAGCGGGGAGGGGGAGAAGGGAAAGTAACAGCCATAAAATTTCTCAGTATTTTAAAAAGCTGCATTACTGGCTGGGCATCAGGCCCTTCTGAATCCCACAGAAGCCAGAACAACTTGTGCGCTGGACACTGAGAGCCAGAGGGCACTTGGTGCCTTGCCAAGCAGGTGGGTGTGAGTGTCCAAGGGAGGCCGGGGCCCACCAGCCATTTCATCATTTACACTGCCTTTCCCATTGGCTGCTGATATGATTTGGAAAGGAAAAAATGAGGTTCCTTATGAGCTGTCTCACATCAATCTCTCCTTTGATGATTCAGCCAACTGAAGTTTCCAAGTGAAGCCGTAAGAACATTCAAAGGCCAAAACATCCAGGTAGAAAGTTTTGCCCAAGTCAAGGCCCTGCTTATCAAGTGAAGAGGTAAGGCTTTGGAGTGAGATAAACCTGAGTTCAACTCTGAGGTCCCTACAGGCTGTGTGGTCTGGAGCAGTTACTGACCATCTCTGAACTTCAACTTTCTCCTTTATAAAATGTGGTGCCTATTCCTAGGCTGGGTGTAAGCACTACATGATAATCCATACAGAGCAGGGTATATAGTATTATTATTATTATCTGCTGCTATTATTATTTTTAACACTATCATTTCCAATTTTGAATCCTCAAGGCTTGGCATAATAAAAAACGTTGGGCTTTGTCATGGTTGACTGATGGTGTCAACTTGAGTAAGAGAAGTTTAACTAAATTGGCTCAGCAATTCCACACCCTACGGCAGCTTGTCACCTGGATGGTATAAAGGGGAAATGAAGGACGAATCTGCTTCTGCTTTTTCGGAGGAGCTCCAGTCTTCACCTTCACCTTGGACGTCATCTCTTGGCTTCCAGCACAGATTCTTCATCTTCCATCGCAGACCCATCGGCCTCCTGATACGGACGTGCACGGGACACTGCGGTGAGCTCCAGACCTTAGACTGAAACCTTCCATCTCCAGTGTGCAGACACCCTCTGCATGCTTCCTCATCCGACTCCGGGTGGCAACTGGAAGCCAATCTTGTAACTTCTTATACATTTGGGTATCTTGTGTTATATCTGTTTCTCTAGTAAATACTAACTGATACAGGCTTATTACCACAGGCTACCTCTGGAAGAAGGGATGGACATTACCGTAAGTGTGTCTGTATTATTAAATGCTTAACGATGAGCATACATTGGCTCTATAACAAAGAAAACAAGTAAGTCCAGATAAGCCCATAACCTGTGGATGTACTTCTCCCATGCAGTATTTAGTTCTGGCACAGCGCCTAGGCTGTTCAAGGGGCTGGCTCCACAGACAAATTACTGAGACCCAAAAATAACCACAGTGGCTCCAAAATCCAAAAGATAAGTTACATAATAGAAATTAATACATGTTTTGCCATGTACAGTAGCACACACCTAGAGTTCCAGCTACTTAGCAGCGTGAGACAAGAGCATTAGTTCAAGCCCAGTTTGAGATATATAGTGAGACCCTATTTTAAAATAAAAAATAAAAAGGGCTGGGGGTTGGTGGTGGAGCACTTGCCTACTTTGCATAACCCCTGGATTTAATCCCCAGTACCACACAAAAAGAACAGGAAGGGAGGGAGGGAAGGAAGGAAGGAAGGGAGACAGGAAACAGGAAGAAAGAAGCAAAATATCACTAAAATGTACCACTGATAATTAAACTGAGACTTAAGTCACAGGAGCAAAATACTTCTTAACAATACCCTTAAAAATTAAGGGACGTTTAAGCCCTGTCTGGATAATTTAGTGACTTAAATGAGTCCCTATCTCAAAATCATAAAAATTTTATAATGAAATAAGGACTCAGCTAGGGGTGGTGGCGCACGCCTATAATCCCAGCACTCTGGAGGCTGAGGGAGGAGGATCATTGAGAGTTCGTGGCCAGCCTGGGCTACAAAGTGAGCTCAAGGTCAGCCTGAACTGCATAGCGAGACCCTGTCTCAAAAAGACCAAAAAAAAAAAAAAGTGTAAAAACCTTAGATTCAATCTCTAGTACAAAAAAAGAAAAAAATACCCCAAACCCAGTGACAATCCATTGCACTTTTTTCCAGAATGAATATACATTAAATGAGGAACATCATTTTGATGAGCCTCATGGAGGTGGAAGGGGCTCCAACACATGAATGCCTTACAGATCAAGGATGGTCCAGAGTGTGCACCCCCACTCTCACCGCTTCTTACCTCTTTCACGTAAAAGATGATAATGAATTTCATGGTCGCAATTGCAGGTAGAAGGGGTGAGAAAAAGGCTCCAATCCAGCAAATGGTTTGCCCATACACAATCCCCAGGACGTTATCTGGGATGGCGAACTCCTGCTGTCCCCAGCACTGGATCAGCTTCCAGGAAGAGCAGTAGGTCACCAGGAGCCTAAAAATAAACCAGCCCATTCTCACCTGGGTACAGGTGTCTGCCCAGGCTAGAGAGCCTCACCACCAAATAGGCCATTTCCAGGGAAACTGGTTAGTCCTGTTTATAGTCTTGTAAGAATATAGTGGACTCTGGAATCATTATGACCAGGATTGGAGCCTTAGATCCACAATTTAACATCCCAGTCTACAAGTTCTTTGATTTTTTTTCAGCCTCATTGTTATCATCTGGGAAATGGGGGATTATTATATATCCTGCACCAAGTTGTGATGAGCATAAATGATGCCAGAGGCCTCTGTATACTGGCTTGCCACCCAGCACAAAAAGTACCATGCAACCACAGAATATAGTTCGTGGGGACCTTAGCACCTACCAGTGCCACTTCTCAGTATTCTAGAAGCTTCCTACAGAAATCCCAGGGCCAGGAGCCCAAGAGAAATATACACTATATAGCTATTCACCGCAGCATTGCCGTGCATTAGCAACAATACTGGAAACAACCTAAATGCCATCAGTTGAGGCTGGATGGATAAATAAAAGCCATGGGTACAAGAAACTGTTATAAGATGGATGAAGAAACCCCATGTGCCATGGAAAGCTGTTCATGATATTTTATTCTTAAGAGGGGTGGGTGGCAGGCTGGGAACCAAGCTACAGACCCATGTGGCTGTACTATGATCCCACTGAAGCCAAAGAACATTTCCAACAAGACAGTGTGTCTACCTACATGTGTACTTGTGTAGATGTGTGTGAAAAATACTTTTTGTTTTGAAGTACTGGGGATTCAACCCAGGGCCTTCTCAATGAGCTACATTCCCAGCCCTTTTCTACTTTTCATTTTAAAATAGTTTCACTAAGTTACATCGGTCGGGTTCGAACTTGTAATCCTCCCACCGTAGCCTCCCAGAGTGCTGGGGTTACAGAAGTGCACCACCATACATAGCTCATGTCTTCATACAGTATTTAAAGACTGCATGAGCTCTCCCAAAGTGTCAGCAGTGCTCAGCTGTGAGGAATGGCATGGGACTGGCTGGTCAGGGGTATGGTAACAAAGGGACTCCCACCATTCTCCAGACTTCTATATTTGTTTAAATTCTGTATATTTAAAAATTTTAAATAGTACCTATTCATATATGTGTGTTTTTAAGTTTCTTTTTTCATATTTCTTTATTCATTTATTTTAGTTTGTACGTTTTTTTTAATAACATACAAAAAAACCATTTTATTCCTATTTCACCATACCTACCTAGTACATATTTTGGTCCTTATTTACACTTTCAGTTTCTCACACCAGAGGAACAATGTGATATTTACACATGTGGGTCTGATTTTTATGTTTCTTTTTTGATGTTTGTTTTTAACATTAATAATGTTGAATCCAGGCTCATGCCTGGATTACCTGCATGTGTGGGTAAAAAGTTAAGACAACAGTGAGAGAATAATCAAAACAACAACACAGTCATGACAATCATGACGGGCACCATTAACGTGTTGTTGAGCTGTCTGCCATGTAGTGAGCTCAGCACTTTTATCTGCGGTATCTCATTTAATTCTCACAAAGCTGCAAGGTGGGTCTTACAAGAATGAGCTAAGGAGCTTGCCTAAGGTTACAGGACTAGCAGGAGCAGTGCTGGGGTCTGAACCCAGCTCAGGAAACGCAGCCTCCACTGCAGCCTGGTGGTCCACGCTGACACTGGCATGGCTGTTCAGATGGCAGCAAGTAGTCTCCAAGAAGCTTCACAGGAAGCAGCTCCGTTTCCGCTCTTCATACCACCTTCAGATGGGGCATCTATGGCTCCTGGTTATCAGTGGTTTCCTGGGGACTGAAGAGTCACCTAGCACTTTGTGGGGTGTGGTCATGATGGGAGCCGCCGGCCTCCTCCCTACTTACTTTCTAGGGAAATCCACAAAAAGTGTCACGGCCAAGATGATGATGAAGTCGAAGATCATCAGCTTGTACATTTCCTGCCCAACCTGGGTCTCCCAGCACTGAAACCAGAGAGGGTGAGAGGCAACAACAGACCCTCCCTTCTGGGCAAAGGAAGTCAGGCTCCCGGATCCTTTCCACAGCCTTCCCATCTCCAGACCCTGCTCCTGAGCTCCAGCCCAGACTTCAGCATCCAGGCCCAGGCCCACCTCCTGGCTGGAGCTAGGAAGAGGAGCAACTGAGAATCAAGCCCATGCTGTCCTGACCGTGACACTGTCACCAGATGCCCCCCTCCATCCAGCAGAATGCCTCCCCAGTGGCTTACCGGGTAGAGTTTCTGGTTGTAGCCACAGAGTTCACATGTGGTGTCACCACAGGATGTGATCTTGGAACCCAGTGTGAACACCAGCACACAGATGGTGGCCAGCCGCATAAATACGCACCTTCAGGGAAGAGAGGAAAGGGGAGGAGGAGAGGAAGCTGTCAGAGCATGCCGGCCCCTCCCAGCATCAAAAACAAAGCAAACCCAAAGATGGATACAGAGCTTCTCTTAAGGATGGTGAAAAGATCCTGGAGATGAATAGTGGTGATGGTTGCATATCACTGGTAATGAACTGAATGCCACTAAACTGCACACTTAAACATGGTTAGTAGTAATTAACTTCTAATCCCAGCACTTAGGAGGCTGAGGCAGGAGGACTGCTGTGAGTTTAAGGCCAGTCTGGGTTCACTGCACAGTGAGTTCAAGGCCAGTATGAACTACACAGTGAGACCCTATCTCAAAAAAACAAAAACAAAAAAATGTTAAAATAATAATTTTTAGGTTATATATAAAAATGTATGGTGAATGTCATTTTTAAAATTTTATAAAATACATCACCATTAATCCCCCTTCCCATCACTTTGAACACACTTATCCCATCATTCTTGCAACTTTCTGAAGCAGTTTTGGAGGCCCTCTTTCGTCAATGTCTTTACAAAGCATAACCAAAAATACAATGAATGCTGCTGCCATGTCCCATCCAGTGGAAAGGCAGTCTTCTTGTAAAACTTCAGTGTGCCCTCACCCACCCTGTTCATCACAATTTATGGCCTGGTGCAACTTCTGGCTCTTCCCCAAAGTCGAAAGTGACCATGAAAGGTGAACATTTTAAATCAGTTCAGCCACAACAGCACAACTGAGAACACAAATGAGGCCGTCCAGAATGGAAGAGCGATGGGGTAAGTGTGCCTGAAGCATAGCGGACTGTTGTGAGTCGGGTAATGATAGCGCGTCTTTTTTTTTTTTAAATAAAAGGAGGAAAACATTAATAGACAGCCTTTTACAAAATAGCAAAAGAGCAGCACAGGCAATACAGAGTTACAAACGATAGCTTGTCTTTTATTGTAATACACTGTTTAAACGTTCACCATAGTTTTTGTTACGTCTCATGTTTTACTACAGTTTTTTTGAAAGGAAAAAAGATAAAAAGCTGGGACTCCTAATGCCATGATAACGGGCCTCCCGGAGTGGGAGACAGCAGGTGGGAACACAGAGCACTACTGATGAGGTTTCCATAGTGAAAACACTGGAAGGGGACCAGTAAGAACTCAATCTGCACAGTAGCTTACAGCAACTGGGGGTACAGAAGACGCACGCCTCCAACAGACAACAAACTGAGTCCGGGATAGGGGACATCTACACAACAAAGGAGCCAGTTACTTCCACAATGGCATAACAAAAAGGAAAGAAAAACAAAAGAAGGGAGGGCAGAGGGAGGAGAAGGGAAGGGGATGACAAAGAATGCAGATGTGTGATGTCTATGTGCCAACTCCCCACGGGGGGTGTGATCGTTATGTACTGCAGTCATGCATACGATAAAACTGAAAAAAGGATAGCCTATAGGAGATTATAAAATAAATATAATACGCTAATGAAAAAACCCAGAATTTTAACAAGACAAAATAAATAAATAAATAAAAGGAACTCTTGTAACAAACAAATTCAGCATGTGGACCTTATATATGATCGTGATTTGAACAAGCCATCTGCCACTCTATCAGGAAGACTGACTTCATCTTGGGAAATGTGAGATGTTCATGTTAGAACAAGTTCTCATCACTTGGAAAGAGACTGGAGTGTTTACAGGCAAAACGACATGTTCTCTGGGATTTGCTTAAAATAATCTAGCAGGAGTGAAGAAAATGGATGAAAAAGATGGGCAAGCCAGACGTGGTGGTGACACCTGAGACCCCAGCACTCTGGGAGCTTGAGGCAGGAGGATGGCAAGTTCGAGCCCAGTCTGGACAACTTAGTGACTTAGCGAGACCCTGTTTCAAAATTTCAAAAATTTTTTAAAGAGCTGGGTGCAGCTCAGTGCCAAGGCCATGCATTCAATCTCTACTGTCAAAAAGTGGGGGCAAAATGTTGGGGGTGCTTGAAACTAAATGATGAGCATGTGCAGATTCACCAGATCAGCTGTACTGTTTGAAAATTTCTGAAATACAAAGTTTATTGTTTTTGGGTTTTCGTTTGTTTCTAAAGTGCAAATACAATCTCAGGTATTTGAGAAGCACAGTGAAATATAATCTCAGATATTTGAGAAGCACACATGCCACACAGCCCCCTCCTGGCCCCCTTTACTTGTATGAGCTCACTGGACTCTGTCTTACATCTGTTGATTCTGACATCTTCACATAAATATCTCCTCCTAGAAGCCCACCCCAGCCGTCAGCTAACACAGGGACCAGCGTATAACACGCACACGTAGATCCTGAAGTCAAAGAGGTTACGCTGCATGCACAAATTCTGATTCCTTCTCCAGAGGTTAAGGAGGATTCTCAGCTCAGCAAGAAAATGTGCACAACTGATTAGCAATGACTGCCATGGGCAAGTGGTGATCTGCAGTTAGGCCTCACCTAAGAATTGTCAGCCGGATCTCAAAGCCTGGCGAATAATCCTCATAGTGGATGATCTTGGCAAAGATGATCGGGGTGATAAAATTGGCCAGTGTGATCACAATGGATGGTAGGTACAGAATTAACAGGTTCTCTCCAAAAACCATCTTGTCAATTTCCTAGGGAAATGGCAACACAAACTTGTTGAGAGCAGCAGAAGCCAGAAAATAATTACACGTGCAGGATGAAGCCAGCCTGAGAACAGGGGAGCTCCTCAGAATAAACAAGCCCCTCGGAGTAAACAAGGCTTTGTAACTTGGTAACTGGTTGCTGGGCAGCGAGACAAAAATTAACCAACCTCTCCAGGGTATAAATAAATGCTCTACTGTTTTGGGGCAGTCCTCTTGCTCATCAGGCAAGAGGTAACGCCACCTGACCCCAGCTCTTGTCTCTTGTCTTTATTTTTCTCATACCCACAACGAGAGATCAATGAGGTTTGCTCCACAAACTGAACTGAAAAAGAACTCAACAATGCATATGTGGCAAAGAGGACCGTCTGTCATTCAACACAGCCGCTAAACATAAAGCCATTTCCTTCCTTGGTGAGCAAATACAGATAGCTAGAATGTTGCTGGAAGAAAAATGGATTCTCAAGGCAAAGCATTAAAAGAATCACAGGTATTCTGTATGAATGAGCAAATTTCTTTCGAGGATACACTAGCAAATTTCTTTCAAGGGTATACTAGTGATGCTTTGTAGCAGCGTTTCTCTCCTCCTTTCAAAGTAGTGATCACTCAACTACAAACATAGCTAGGATAAAACATTTCTTAGCCTTCTTGTAGGAAGGTACAGTCATGTAACTAAATTCTAGCCAAGGGGAGATGAATACAAGTTTTAAGTCAGACTCCAGCTCACATTTTTAAAAGGAAAAGATGTGTTCTCCTCAATCCCTGCATCTTTCCCTTTGATTAGAATGTGGATGTGGTAATAAGCTATCTCGGACCACAAAGAAAAAAGCCACACCCTGTAGGTGCCAGAGTCACAAGACACCTGGGCCCTGATGATTTAAGTTCATGAAACAAAGCCACTAATTAACTTGGATTTTTAGTCATTGCTATTTTAGATAAACTAAGGCACTGCCTAGTAAGTAGAGGAGTCAGGGATAAAAATGAAGACAACCTAGCCTGAATTAGATTATTATATATTCCAGGAGGAACAGGTATCTCAAAAGCTTTCTAAAATTTCTCTTAAAAGTAGAAATTTGATTATCTCTGATATTTAGTTCTCTGTCACATCACTAAACTTATACCCCAATATACATTCAGAAATGATGATCTCTATTTTACAATGCATTTAGCATAATGCCCAACCAGAGGGCAAGTATACTTACTTTTTTCATGTGTTCTTGTGAGAAGGTAGTTGCTAAGTAGATTGCATAAAAGCATGCAGCTAAAACAGCCAGAACAATGCAGTTCAAAAACAGTCTCAAAGAGTAAATGCGTATGGTCTCCTCTGAGGTTCTTTGTGCTATTTTCTGCCGTATTCTCTCTTCTTCCAGATCTGCCTGAGGTCCAAAGAAAATACATTTGTAAGCAGTGGAATGAAGGAGTTTTGAGGGGTAAAACCTATGCAACCCTCCTCATCCTCATCCATCTTTAAGCCTTCCTTTAAATACTCATATCACCCAAGACACTGTTCCAGACTAAGCCCAATTAGATTTTATGTTTTATATCTACTAAAGGCACTAAACCATTAATTTACATATATAAACTAATTTTA
>NW_004955442.1:3053249-3081573 GCF_000276665.1 Chinchilla lanigera
ATATATAAAATTATATATAAAACATATATAAAAAATTAGTTTATATATATAAACTAAGGTCACTAAATCATTTACACACACACACATATATATATACTTGAAATAGCATGTAAGTAGATGTTACTTTTTAACCCAATCCCATAGTCTCTGCTTTTTAATGGAAAAATATGATCTGTTCATATTCAGCGTAAGAAACAGTACATTTATTTCCTTCCTCCTTACTTTATTAAGCTTTTAATTTGCTTGTCCCCTTCTTCCTTTTTTTGTTTGGGAGGGTGTTGACCAAGATGCTACTCATTACTCCTTTACTCCTTATTAATTTAGAAATTTTCTTGTACTTTTTCATGATCTTTCCACTTTAACCTATCATAGCATTTCCTCTTCAGTCCAGTTTCTCCAGTATAAGCATTGTCTATGACAGGTCTCAGCAGGTGAGAACATAACAATGTTAGACAGCAGCAGGTGGAGAAAAGACACTGTCTTCTCCCACTCATGTGTGTCCTCACCTTAGGTTCAAGGCCATCAACCCCAATAAGCTGTACACTGCAGAAAGCTCTTGAAAACAACACAGGAGAAGCTTGCTGAGCACCTGAGACAGCCTGGCCCCCACCTAGGTCCTGTACAAGCTGCACACTTGGCCTTCTGAGGCATGACCCGGCTGGGAGAACCCCCACGGGAAGACCCAGCAGCACTCACTCGGAGCTCATACCGCAAGCTGCTGTGCTTCAGGTCGGCCATGCTGCGGTTGGTGATGCAGAAGTCCCAGCCAGCAAAGATCTTGTTGCAGTAACTCTGGAAGTGCTCCTCACTCCGAATCAGGTTGACTTTGAACCCCTCCACTGACCTGCCCCCAAAACACAAGTATCGGCAAAATACAGGCCCATGAATTGGCTTCATCTGAAATCCGAGAAGTTGCACATGGCTGTATGTTTGGCACATTCTGACATGGTCAAATTTCAGACAGTTCTCTATGTGGCAGCTAGCCAGGTATCCCACTGTTGAAAATCACATCTGTTTATCCACCTAAAAACAACTTCTATCATAGCTGGAACAAAACCCAGACCATTTTTTTCCTCCAATCAGATTTTACTGGTACAACTTAAACAACATAATGATCACATTCATCATGGAGAATTTGTACCAGTACAGCATAGAACTTGACTCTTTTTTTTCCCATTCGCCTCCCCCCGTTCAACCCCTTCTCCCCTCCCCACTTACAAAAGGTTTGTTTCCATTTTTTTCCTTCTTTTTCCATTCCCAGACCATTTAATATAAACTAGAGAAGCTACGTGATCTAGCTCTGTCCAGTCTCCTCCCACGTGGCCACTCTCTTGTAACAGTTTTCACACCTTCATGAAACTACAAATCCCTGCTTGTGCCTCTGTGCCTCTGTACTTGACAGTTTAGCCTACTCTCTTTGGGTACGGTTCTTCCCCTGACTTCCCACGGCTGGCTCCTTGCCATCTGCTATAGACTGGATCTGGAGTGTCCCCTCAGATGCCCACGTGCTGAAGGCTTGGTCACCAGCCAAGGCTCTGCTGGACTGTGACGGACACTTAAGAGAGATGGGGCCTAGTAGAAGGAAGTTAGAGAGGGGTGTGCCCATGAAAGGGACATTGAGGATCGGCCTCTTCCCCTTTTCCTCTGCTTCTTGGCTGCCATGAGGCAAGCATCCTCTGTCACGCCCTCCCACGATGATTTACTATACTGCTGCAGGCCAGAGTCACAGGGCCAAGTGACCGTGGATTGAAACCTCTGACACCACAAACCAAAATAAACCTTTCCTCCTTTTAAGTAAACTATCTTATGGTTTTTGTCACAGTAACAGAACAAATACCCCATCCTTCAGATTTCAGCTCCAGTATCTCCTCTGGGATTCCGCATCTCCCCATCTAAAGTTGTAACCCCTACTTCAAATCAGTCCCTTTAATTTCTTTGACAGCAATGAACCTAACCCAAAATCCTCTTGCTTATCCATTTACTGCTTATATCCTTTCACTCTGACTATATTATAAATTCTTTGAGGATGCCCTGTTTATCTTGCCACCTTTATATGCACAATGCCTAGACCATGCTTTGCTGAACCAGTGGATACATGCATGAATAAATGATTTAAATAGTAAATGAAACAAACACTTTGTGAGCACCTGTTCAGGCCAGATGCAACTCTTACATATTTCACAATTTTTATTCAGTCAACTGCTTTCATGGAAAATACACCCTGGCATTGATGATATAAAAACATCCAATGTCTTGCATAGGCCTCTAGATGAAACAGGTTATTTTTAGAATTTGCTAGAGAGGGATGAGGACAGCAGAAGTGGAAGGAATACTGTGATCCATCAATTCTGCCAGAGGATCACACCAGATTGTACATCAGAACCACTTGAGATGCCTTCCCAAAATGCACATTCCTAAACGATATCAGACCTACGATGTTTAACTCCGTATCGTGTGGGGTATAGAAAGACAAGTTTTACTATGTTTGAGCCACTGTACCCTGTGGGATGGTTGTTTATTAAAGTTAATGAAGGAATTAATGTTTCTGTCCGTATTAGCTTCCCATCGCTCAGACAACACACCTGAGAAAATCAACTCAAAAGGAGGAAAGATTTATTTAGGCTGCAGGGCTTGAATTTCGGTTGCTCAGCCCTGGCTTTGGGACTGGGGTGAGGCAGACCATAGTGAGGAAAAGCTGCTCACCTCATGGCAGCCAGGAAGCAGAAAGAGAGAAAGCCAGGTCCATGTCCCCTCGGCACGCGACCCCACTCGGCCCCTCCTGCATGGTACGCCCCCTCCCAACAGTGCTATAGGCTGGTGGTCTTGGGGCGCATTTCAGGTCCCAACCATAAAACCGTTTTTTCTTGCCAGCTGCGCTCTCTCTCTCACCAAATTTGGGAAATGCCATGTAATCCTGACCCTAACCCCCTGGCTGCAGACGAGGGGTCGGAGGACTGGGCACCTCAATGAACCAGAGCTAACGAGTCCTCAAAGGATTTCTGCACCTGTGACACAGGGAGTCACAGGCTGAGGGTGACTGTGAGAGGCCTTACTTCTTACTACTTAAGAAAGCTGCCACCACACTAGAGACTCAAGCTGCAGGAGCGCTTGCCTTTGTTGGTTTTTTTGTTTGTTTGTTTGCTTGCTTTTGATATTATTCCTAACCCACAGCTATTTCTCTGTCCTTCTGTAACTGGCTTTCCTCCTTTCCTTTGATCTGTGCGTCACTCAGTTCCCCTCGGTCACCATTAGCCAGAGCTGGGTTTCTGCCACTAGCAACCCAATGGAGAGCTAACTAACATAAATAGCAAAGCGAAGATAAGGGGTGTGGGAGGAGGGGTGTGGAACTGCCAGACATGTTCAATAACAACTGGCTGAAGAACTTCAGGGTGCAACACCAACTCCCAAATTCTGACTTCACTATCCTCTAGGTCTTCTCAGTTGCTAATATACTCAAAAACCTCTTCCTCACTAAGCCCACCCAAGAGTTGCTCATCCTTTGGGCAATGCTTTCAGACCCAACAGAGCTCCAAAAGACTGCAGCCAGCAAGAGTAATTCAAGGAGAATGCAATGACAAGATACACTTACCTTTTCACTATCCAAAGGAGGCTCAGGGCCAGGTAGGCAATTGTACTTATCAAATAAGCCAAGGGAAGATCATAAGTGAAGTTCTGAAATTTTATACCATCAATGGTGTAATGTCCATAAAAGAGGCTGGTCTCCTCCAAGAAGCCCTGAAACAAAGCCAAGGGTATGAAGTCAGCCTGGTCGGCTCAGTACAGGTAACTAGAAGAGTAGTTTCTGCCTCAAGGAACTCACACTGAAATAACTCTATTCATCACTGTATCCCTTGACACCAGAACAGCCCCAGAGAAATAGGCACTACTAATACCTGAGCATTAAAATACTCAGGTGAATCATCCAAAATTCAAATTAGGGAAATAGTTCCATGTGCCATCCCATCAAAAATAATGAAAGACTTAAGGATCAATTTAACACAAGAAGAGTAAATCTTATACTTGGAAAACTAACAGAAAAATATCCCATGTTCATGGATCAGGGCCTCCATGGCAACATTTCCCAAATGGATCTACAGATTCAACACAGTCCTTACCAGGATCCCAGCTGGCTTCTTTGTAGAAACTGAAAACCTGATCTTAAATGTCTCATGGAATGTCAAGGGACCCAGAATAGCCAAAATTACTGTGTAAAAGAACAAAGTTGGAGGACTCACATGTTCCAACTTTAAAACTCACTATAAAAGCAACAGTAATCAAGACAGTGTGGTGCTGGCAAAATAATAGACATATACAAAGACAGAATAGAACTGGGAGTCCAGAAATGCACCAATGTCTCATCTGTGGTCAATTAATATTTAATAAAAGGAAACAATACTGTTTTCAACAAATCATATTTGGACAACCAGACTGCACCATGCAAAAGAATGAAGTTGAACTCCACCCTCACATTGTACATAAAAACTAGCTTAAAATTGGTCAAAGATTTAAGTGTATAAGCCAAGACAATGAAGTGTTTAGAAGAGGGTTAAATCTTCAAAGCCTGGAACAAAATGTGGAATATACATATGATCAGATATAGCTCAGCCTTAAGAAGGAAGGAAATCCTGTCCCACATCACATGAATAACAAACTCATTTGCCTTCAGTGTGACCTTGGGTGAGTCACTGACTTTTTTCTCATTTGCATAGCTTCCATTCTTATTTGCATACCCAACAATTCCTCTGAGTTGTTCCCATAAAATATGAGTTTAGAGATATAGAAACACTTTCTCAAAATCAAATGCAGTGGACAAATACAAGGCTTTCTACTTATTTATATTCAGAAAAGTCGAAGTGCAATAACATGGTACGTTGCACCGGTAATTGTCAGAAAGATAGTTTTATATACAGACTGAATGCCACTTATGTGAAATCCCTGAGACCAGAAAAGTTTCAGATTTCAGGGTTTTTTAGAATTGGAAATATTTTCAGAATTGGAAATATTGGAACAGAATTCACCAGTAAAGCAGCCCTAACCTGAAAATCCAAAATGCTCCCAAATCAGATTCTAGATTTTCAGATTGGAAATGCTCAATCTTCACATGTATGTATGAAATATCTAGAGTAGCAGTTCTCAACCAGGAGCGATTTTATCCCCCAGGAAACATTTGGCAATGGCTGAAGACATTTTTCAATGTCATAACCTGGGGCCTGCTACTGCCATCTAGTGGCTAGAGGCGAGGGACACTGCTCAACCTCCTACAATGCACGGACAGCACCCATCACAAACAGTAATCTGGAGCAAAATGTAGCAGTGATCAAGTTGGGAAATCCTTATTGAGACTATAGTGATGGTAACTTTTCATAACTGTAATCTATTATTTGCTTGGAAAAAAAGGGGATAAAAAAACACAGAGAGGGGCCAGGGATATAGCTCAGCGGCACAAGCACCTGCCTGGCAACTGCAAGTTCCTAAGTTTGAGTCCCGGTTCCAAAAAAAAAAAAAGTTACAAAAACACACACAGAGGCAGGCAACCATTGTAATTCCACTGTGATGGCATCCACTGCAATCCCAGGACTCTGAAAGGATCACAAATTTGGTCCCAGCCTGGGCAATTTAGCAACTCAGCAAGACCCTGTCTCAAAATAAATGAAAAGGTTGGGAAAATAGTTCAGTCCCCAGAATGGCAAAAACAAACAAACAAACAAATAAAAACAACCCACACAGAACTATTTTTCAATGAAGATAAAAGCCATTTGGAATAACTGTAAGAATAACATGCATTCCACTTTGGAGCATAAGGTGTTTACCTGAGATTAACAGATTTGGGAGGGATTTCAAGGAACCCATGTACAGGACTAGGTGCGTGTGCACATGATGTGTATGACAAATGTGTGCATCACACGTGTCTCTGTGTGCAATCTCTGGATGGAGGTGCCACAGTCTTCATCCACTGTGGTCTAGGGTTTTCAATAAGAGAGAGAAAGATACTAATTCTGTCCTGGCTCATCCTCACCGACACTTCTTTCTGTGGGGCCCTCAGCATTCTGTTGCAGGTCAATCTGAGGATGGCGGGGGCCTGGGGAGGGCCGGGGCTGACAGCGGCAAAGCCTGTTTCCTGTACACACCCAGTGGCTGAGCCTTCTTGCTGATGAGTAACCTTGAATCTGTTTGGATTTCCTGGCTCGCGTGTCCACACTTGTGTTTAGCTCTCACTGCAGACACTCACAGCACTGATCTTTAACCTACTTTTAGGATTTTGCAGGTCCAAACAAAGCATTAGGTTAAATACTTACAGTGCCAGAAAGCAAGTCTATGATATAGCTGTAAAAGTAGACGAGTCCAGAACTGCTTACTGGATAGACTGTACACTGCATATCTGCAAGAAAAAGAACAAGAACATTTGTTGGAAACAGTCTGACAATTACTGTAATTTGTCTCACAATTTTGTACCATCACTATACACATTTAAATATGTCTCACAGATGCACAGTTGTACATGGAAGTGTTTGTGTATTTGTGATTTTCTATTTCCAAAAGAACAGTAGCATTCCTTCTATTTCTAGCATTTCCTTCACTATTCTCCCTACACACTTAGGAATGTATATCTTTTCTGTACATTTTGTGGGTGGGGCATTTTCGGCTTATAAATGTGCATTAGGGTTCATGTTTGTATATGTTTTGTGATATGTTATTGATGTACTAATTGTTATCGTCCCATTTTTTAATTTTTTATTTTGACATGGGATCTTGCTAAGTTTTTAAGTTGCCCAAGCTGGGCTCAAACTGTGATCCTCTTGCCTCAGTCTTCCAGACTGCTGGAATTACAAGCGTACACCATCATACCTGGCTTTATTATCCCACTTTTAAGCACATCTAATATAGATAGATCTCTACATGTGTCCAATAACCACTGAATTTCACTCAGAAATACATCTTTACATAATTATTTAACAAAAATTTAAACACTAGTTTTAGTGATGCTACCTTAATCTTGGATAACTGACTTTTCCCTTTTCATCAGTCAGCTACTGCTATGCAATAAACAATCTCAAAGCTCCAGGGACCAAGAAGATGAAATGTTATTTTCTCACGCATGGACCTGAAGCTTGAGTTCATTCAGCTGGTCAGGCTGAGCCATGAGAGAGCCTAGAGCTCCAACTGGACTTAGGTCTGTCCCATGTGATCTCAATCTGGATCTGGCCTGAACAGGTGATGGTCACCTAGCCCACACTCTTCTCATGGAAGACACAGGAGCACAATAGGTGAGCTAATCACAAACAGGTGTTTCACACAAACACTTCACTAGACAAAACAAGGCCTGTAGCCAAGCTCAATGTCAGTGGGATAGGATACTTCCTGCGGCTAATGAGATGTGGCAGAAATAGGGCTGTGTGTCACCTCCAGGCAGAAGGGTCAGGAGCTAGCACATGTTGGCCATGGTCCTTTTTGTGTGGGTCACAATGACTATCAAGGGTCTAGCTAGTGGCTGCTCCACAAGCTTGGGCTCCAGAGTGAAGATTACCAGCTCAAGATGAATACGGACTGTGAGTGAGAAATAAATCTCTGCAGTTATTAGACAGTGAGGGTTATGGGACTATTTGTTTATGCAGCATAACCTAGCTCATCCTGAGTAATACAGTAACCTGAAACTTAGAACAAAGATTCTTAGCAAAGAAAGCACAGCAGTGAGGAACACAGTGAAAAGAACATTTAACAAGTAAACTAGGCTGTAAACTTACCTGTATCTTTCAATGGAATGGACACAAAGGTGCTATTGGTGATTTTGTATCTGGTGAAAAAAACTGGCAGCAAAACCAACACAAAGATGATCAGGAATATCACCAAATTCAGCAACACCAGGAACCTCAAGAAAGAGAAATAGGACTGAATCCCGGTGCCAAATTTCCCTGGAAAAAAGAAATTTGGACATCACTGACCAGGAGTACTGACCTACTACATACTGTACATTCAATCAGCCAGAGAAATCAGAAACATGTTTTCCTACTGTTGGCTTTAAAGCTCTATTTGCTAGTGGTTTAATGTTTCACATGTAGATCCACAATCAATCCTGAATTAATCAATTGAGAATGGCAGTGGGGGTTCCATATTTATCATTTCTCATATAAATATTCAACTATCTCAATACCATTAAGTGATTTCTATCCTCTCCTCCTCCCCTTTATCTGGAAAATAATATACTTAGAACTGAGGTATATATATATACATAACTGATATATATCTTTTTCTAAATTCTGTCCCATTCCCTGAGTCTATTCATCTGTCCTTACACCAACACTAGACTATTTTAATTATTGCATATTTATAGTAAGATTTGATATATGATATATTTTTCAGCTTTGTTTTTCCTCAAAATTGTGCTAGGTATTCTGTGTATTTTGCATTTCTACATACCTGTTAGAATGAATATATTAATTTTCACAAACACACACACATATATACACACCCAGTGTTGAGTCTCTGGGATTATAGATCAAGTGATATCTTTATAATAGTGAGTCTTCACATTAAGCCATGAACATGATATACTTAGGTCTTCTTTTGTATTAATAATATTTTAGAGTTTTCTGTACACAAGTGTTATTTATCCTTCTGTGGATAAATTCCTGTTATTTCATTTTTAAAATTCTATTTTAAAATATATTATAAAATTTTCATTTCCTACATGTTTGCCACTGTTATAGAAATAATTCTAATATTTTGTCTTATTATTTCCTGCTGGTAGCATGTCATATGTAGCATGTCATCTACAAAAAAGGGACATCTTATGTCTTGCTTTCCAATTATTGTCCCCTCTTACCTCATCATTCTATATTGGCCCAGACTTCCAGGATGATGCTGAGGAGATTCCACAATGTTAACATCTTTTCCTCATTCTCAATCTCAAGAGCAAAGTTTTCCATATTTCTATTAAATATGATGTTTGCTATAAAATTTTTATGGATTTTAAAGATCAGATTAAGAAAGGTCCTATCTGGGATCTCATCTGATTAAAAAGCTTTTGCACAGCAAAAGAAACCACTGACAGAGTGAAGACACAACCCACATTATGGGAAAAAATGTTCTCCAGCTGTTCCTCAGACAAAGGATTACCGGCAAGAATATACAAAAAACTTAAAAAACTCAGACCTCCCAATTTAAAGACCTAATCCAAAAATGGACATCTGAGATGAATAAACACTTCTCAGATGAAGAAATACAAATGGCAAATAAATATATGAAAAAATGTTTAGCATAAGAGATGTAAATTAAAACAACACTGAGATTCCACCTTATCTCAAAAAGAATGGCTATTATCAAGAAATCAACCAATAACAAATGCTGGAGAGGCTGTGGGGATAAAGGAATCCTTCTTGGCTGTTGGTGGGAGTCTAGACTGGTGCAACCACTGTGGAAATCAGTGTGGAGATTCCTCAAAAAACTAAGATTGGAGTTCCCATTTGACCCAGCCATTGCCCTTCTCGGTATCTTCCCAGAAGAATTAAAAACATCATACTACAGCAATGCATGTGCACCCATGTTTATAGCGGCACAAGTTATAATAGCTAGATCTTGGAAACAACCCAAATGTCCATCAACTGAGGAACAGATAAAAAAGATGTGGTATTTTTATACAATGGAAATACCTTAAGAAAGTGTTTGCATTCTGCATATAAAACAATAAGAAGCTAGTGGACTGAGTAAATTACTGGTGGTAGTTTATATTTTTTAAATAGTTATAATAAGAATAATAATTTCTTCCACTTATCCTCCCACATTCCTTATAAACTTTACAAATAATTTCCATTTTAGCAGTTTTGAGACAATGCTTATAAATCAATTTTGCTCTATAGTAGAAAACATGTAATTCTAAGAGGCATCTCCCCATTGACTCTGCTGTATCACCCAAATATTAAATATCTCTCCCCAATTTTATATTTTAGCACAACTTCTAATTTCTGTGGACTAAAAGCAGTCCCCCCAGATATGCTGAAGCCATAACCCCCAATGTGATGGCATTTGGAGAGGGGTTTTGGGAGCTGATTAGGGCAGATAAGGTCATGAGGAAAGGGTCCCCATGACGGGATTAGTGTCCTTAGAAGAAGAGTCACCAGAGGGGCTGTGCTCCTCCTCTCCCTGATAGCAGCACTGAAGATCAAACTCAGGGCCTCATGCATTCTAAGCAAGCACTTTATCACAGGGCTACATCCCCAGCCCCTAAATCTATTTCTTAAGCCACCCAGACGATGGTATTTAGTTGTGGCAGCACAAGCTGACTAATACCATATTGTATCCCAAATTCTTGCCATTATGGGAAAATAGAGATTCTTAGTATTTTCATAGCCACGAGCCCCTTTGACAGTCTGGTGCAGCCTGTGATCCTGGTTCACAATAATGTTTTATGTAAGGTAATGTATAATAACAATGTATAACATATAAGCAGACATTTAATTACAATATTAAAAAAACACATCTGTGATGGAATAATACACAAACATCTTCATTAGCACATTAAAAAATAAGATCTTACTGGCAAGTCTAAAACCTACTGAAAACTATATAAATGGCATCATTCCAAAACAACACCACCAACCACAGGAACAGGAAATATCTGACTTTTCCTGGTTACAAAGACATAGGTTTTGCTAAGCCTCAGTGTGAGCTGCTGCTACATTCACCAACAAAAGAAATGCTCCGTCTCAGCTCATGCTCCGGAAAACTCAGCTGCACCATTCCCAGGTCCAGAGGCATCAGCAGAGGCAGCATCTGGGCAGGGGATGGCATGGTGCAGGCTGCGTACCTTCTATGCTGCGGATGTCCTCCCGCCACAGCTCCAGGTGCCGGGTCATCTCATGAGTCTTCTCCAAGAACCTCTTCCATGACTTGCTGCTGTACCGTTTCCACTGGTCCCACTCGGATAAATACTTCATTTGGGTCTCTTGAATGGCTCTGCATTAAAAAAGAACCATCACAATGACAATGGCAGCACCATCCAAACTTGGCATCAAATAAAACTCAAGCCAAGAGCCCTCAGATGTGGGTGCTGGAATGTAAAATGATGCAGGCACTGTGGAAAACACTTGGGTAGCTCCTCCGAAGGTTTAACATGGAATTACCCTATGACCCAGCAGTGCTACTTTCAGTTATGATCCCAGAAAAACTGAAAACATGGTTCTCACACACAAAAACCTGCCACCTATGTTCACAATAGTATTGTTCACAATGGCCAAAAAGTATAAACAACCCAAATGCCCCACCAATGGAAAAATGGATATACAAAATGTGGTATATAGATACACTGGAATATTATTCAGCCATAAAAGGAATAAAGGCCTGACACAAGCTATCAACTGAAAGAAGCTTGAAAACATGACACTAAGTGAAAAAACAAGCAGACACAAAAGGTCACATATGCTGTGTCTTCATTTATATGGAATGTCCAGCATTGGGAAGTCTACAGAGACAGAGAGTAGCTGAGTAGGCCCCTGTGGCTGGGGTGGGGAAAACACCAAGCAGCTGCTTAGTGGCACCTAGTAAAATCACTCTGTGGAGCCACACCTGTCCTCTTTCCCCACCTTCAGGGTCAATTAAGTTCCCCATCCTATCCCCCCAAAGACCCTTCTTTTTAAACCGCATTTCTTCAGTTGTGCAACAGTTCGATTAATGTCTGTCTCTCCCAATATACTGCAAGGTATTTAAAGGCCAAGGATGTATGGTATTCACTGCTGTGTCCTGGGCCTGGGACACAGGCAGTAGATTGCATGACAGTCCTGACCCTATGTGCTTTGCCCACCTCTCCTGCCATCCCTAACCCTGAGCACAGCGCCTGTGCACACTAGGTTCTCAGTAAGCATCCACCACCTAATGAACACATAGTTACGTGAGTAAAATACGCACTGCCCCTGTATTCATGGGAAGTGAGCTGCATTCCCCGGAGCATGGATGACAGGTAGATAGGACAGACAGATGACAGACAGATAAACAAGCAGTTATATAGAGAGGTATGTTCTAACTTTATGGCCCACCATTGTTTACAGAATAGAAGGAGCATCCTTTAGGCTGGAATTTCCGGTCCCTCTCAGGCAGGCCCAGGCTTTGAGGCTCCTCCCGCATGGATTTCACTATTTCCTGCCCTTGGGGTCTTCGCATTAGCCCCTACGACTCTATGAGCATCTACACCTTGTTTCTTCCTCCTCCTGCTGTTGAAACCCCTCACACCTCCATCCTTCCATCGTCCTACTATCTTTATCAAGTTGTTTTCACATGTTTACAAGCCAGGCACAGAAATGGCTTTTTTTTTCCAGTTTTGGGGACTGAACCCAAGGCCTTTGCACTGGTCTATGTACTCAGCCTTTCTTATCTTGACATAGGGACTCACTAAGTTTCCAGGCGGGACTCATACTCGCCTTAGCCTCCCTGACTGCTGGGATTACAGGTGTGTGCCACCTTCTTATCCGCAACAACTGATACTTGGGACTGGGTACTCCTTTCCTGCGGGAGCTCTCCTGGACACTATAGGGTGTCTGGTACCATTCCTGGTCCAGACTGCCAGTTCTCGCAATCAAATGCATCTCCAGTCAAATACTCAGATTGCCCTCCGGCAAGAACTGCTGGCCTACAGGCAGGCACAATTCTACAGGTCCCAGTGAGAGTGCTGACAGTCTAGGACCAGGATAGGCAATTAATAAGCCATGGACTAAACCCTCCCGTCTGCAAGCTGTTTTTGGTGTAAGCATTTTTAAATGGTGAAAAAAAAATCAAAACAAGAATTTTTCATGACATGAAAATCACACAAAATTCAAATGTCACTGTCTGAAAATGAAGGGTGACTGGTGTGGAGCCAGGTGAGGTTCACTATGAACCCTCTACTGCTTTCCTGCTACAAACGCGGAGTCAAGCAGCTGCCACAGAGACCCCGTGGCCTGCAGGGCCTGAAACATTTACTGCCTGGTCCTTCATGACAGAGCCTAGACATCCTGACATCCTACAAGTACAGCTCTCTGGGGGGAAAGCTGCAAGAAGGAAACAAGTCAGGGGCTCTGGGGGCAGGGAGGGAGGGGCTCACAGGCAAGAGAGGAGATGTGAGGAGTCTGGGGAGAGGAGCATCCAGGGCAGCTGGAGGGCGTCGTAGGGCTGGGGTGTGTTCAGTCCCCGCTTCAGGTGCCCAGCCAGGAACTTGTCCCCGGGGACAGTGGGTAATACCTAGGGACATTGTAAATTTCTTTTTAGTTGTCAAAACTGTGAGAGGAAGAGGCTACTGACCTCTAATTGTTAGAGCCCAGGATATTGCTAAACATCCCACAATGCACAGACAGCGCCCCGCAGCAGAGAACTATCTGGCCCCAATGTCCAAGAGCTTCAAACAGCCCAGGGCTGCACCAAGTGCCCAGGAGCTACCAGCCATTGGTGCCATCACTCTTGCCACCGTGTGCCCTGCTCTCTGCCATGTTCTAGAAATGCAGGAGGAACCAGACAGACCTGGCCCCTGCTCTCCTGTGTCTTCCAATTTCCTTTCACCAACTAGGCTGGAAGCCCCTGTGTGGAAGAAAAAAAATGTCTCCCTCCGGATTTGGCAAATTTTGGGCCCAGAGCAGTGATATTTTACAAGAATTCAAAATGTGAAAATCTTAACTAGTGAGAGGCCTATATTCACAAAGCCTGACTTATCTGCAAATTTTTTGAACTTACAAGTACTCCTCCTCAAATTAAAAATAAAAATCACCAAGGTTCCCTGTAATCCCAGCAATTAGGAGGCTGATGCAGGAGGATAGCTGTTTGAGGCCAGCCTGGAGTTCAAGACCAGCATGAACTACATAGCAAGACCCTGCCAAAAAAAAAAAAAATTAAACACACCAAGGTTCATGTGCTTTCAAAGCTACAAAGCAGAGGACATCTCCAAAAGTATTTATACCACTGTCCCTGGATGGCTCTAATGAGAGCTAACCAGATATACTTACTTCTGACATCACTGTATCAGGCATAAAGGAAAACTAGATTTTGAATTCATCAGAAGTAGAGGAAACGGTAAACTACCACCAAAATCCACTCTCCCCTTTTTTGGCACTGGTGAGGACATTTCCCAGCCTCCCTGGCAGTTAGATATGACTGCATTACTAACCCCTGTGGTAGAAATCTAAGTAGAAGTGATATGTGCAACTTCTAGACCTGCCTCATAACCTCCCCCAGGAGTCCCTGATTAACACATACATGCTCCACTGTGTCGTGACTGTGCACCTCTTTTCACTAAGAGAGGGAATCTCTTCTCCTGTCCATGGAATCTAAACTGGCTTTGAGATCCACTTAGACCACAGAATGCAGTGGAAGCGATGCTCTCCCTCCAGCCCCAGGAGGCTTAAGGCTCCTGCTTTTCTCTTGGACCCCAGCTGCCACCAGGTGAACAAGGTGGTGCTGACCTGACAGAGATAGAGACTGTGATTACCCCATCTGAAGCCTTCCCCATTAGCCTAAAGCCCACTGACCCCCAGCTGGGCTCGCCGAGCCACCTGCCCAACCAGCAATAACCACAGATACACACAGAGTCCAACTGAAACTGGAGATGTCCAGCTGACTTGTAGCCTTGTGAAATGCTTGTTTAAGCTGCTAAACTGTGGAGTGACTTGTTGCACCGTGAAGCTAACTTATGCACTCACTCTTCCATATCAATCCCTTTCCACTGGCCAGATCCAGAACATAAAGTTTTGAGAGAGGAGGGTGCAGAGTCACAAAACAGAGGAGGCTGGGTCCCTGAATGGTACAAAGTCCACACTGACCTGAACCGAGGACTTTATGAAAGCAGGAAATACATTTATAATTTGTGTATACATGTGTATATATCTGCCACAGCAGCTTAGCATAGCCTAAAGAACGAAGTTTCAATTGGGTGAGCTCTTGAAATGCATTCCATGCACGGAATGCACCCTTGCCTATAGCACACACCATGCAGCTTCTAGGTGGCCACCTAACAAACCTCAGTCTCCGCTTCTCAGAAATGTTCAGCGCATACTTCCGAATGGATTGGCTATTGAGGTTTTCAGTGATTTCTCCCTCCAGATGGGATCTGTAGGAGTCTGCCGGCTTCAGCAATGTGCCACTTTGCTTATCCCGGGAAAGGAGAGTGGTCCTCCTTCGCGCAATGGACCGGTAACTTGGCAATTCTTGGAGGAAGTTTACAGCAGGAGAGAAGCTGCTGGAGTCCAGAGAGAGGTTTTCTGGGTAAAAGAAGAAAAGTGTCCTTTAGTCCAGAGAGTTTGGGAACCAAAAGGAACACCTGCACAGGAGGCTTGGATCCTAGAGATCATAACCTAACCCAGGGGAGAGTCTCTAGCCTGGGCCAGTGACCAAAGCCCTTGAATCTTATCTTATTTACCAGGATGGTGCTCAGCACAATGAAGTCACCTGAAAATGGGTTTACTTTCTGCAGCTGGATTTGCAAACATGCTTTAAGTTGCATGACAGATCTGAGTTCAAGTGTTTGGTCACAGTCACTAGCTCAGTGTGTAGCCCATTTGTCAAATGGGGCTCGGAATATCTGCTCCAACTATCCTCACACAGTGCAGGTATAATAACATACTGACTATGCAAAATGCATAATGCACTATGCAGATACATGTCAGTAACAACTTCAACAACAGGAGCACCAACAGCATCTCCCACGAGTCAGGCACATTAGGAGAGTCGCATAAACTCCTGGGATTCGGCCTAGATAAACAACACAGCGGGAGAGAGGCCACGCAGGCTTCTGCTCCTCTCTGGAGGCAGAACAAGTCCATGGTGACCTGCCGGATGGAGGAGAAGACAGCCCAGACCAGCGTTCAGCCAGCCGATCTCTGGTGACCACACAGTGCTGAAGCTCATACTATTATTACCCCCATGTTACAGATGAGAAAATAACCCACTGATGGGTCCCTTGATCCCTTGCCCAGGTGCTCAAACTCCTGCATGATCTGACTCCTTCCCCCTACTCTGGCCCTGCAGCCTCTCAACCCTCCAGACACATTTTTTAGGAACTTTCAGATGCCACTGCAGGTCCAGCTCCCTCCTCCTCAGAGCCTTTGTAGATGCTGTTCCCTTTGCCTGGAACAAACCTGTTCTAACTCTTTATCCTATATACTCCTACTCAAATGTCACTTCCCCAGGGAAACTATCCCTGCCTCCCTGTACTGTTATAGATGCCTTATTATACATTTTCCCAGTAAGTCCTTGACAGCATTAATCACAATCTGCCACTCCCTATGTATTTGTGTGATCACACATGTGCGTAACGTACACCTCCCATCAGACTAGAAGTTCCCAGAGGGCAGGGACCATGTTGATGTCTTCACCATCATGACCTAGGACCTACACTGTCCTTGGCACAGAATAAGTGCTCAGTAAAAACCTACTGGATGGACAGAAGAGTGAGGGGCATCCCTCACCTGCCTGTGTCACACAACCTGTAACTGAGAGCGGGGGCGCAGAATCAGGTATCTGACACTAAAACCCATATTCCTTCTACTACATCAGACCACAGCTGCGGGGTGACAATTCCCTGTGCCTCTGAGGTGCTCTAAGACAGTGGAGCATCCTGTCAAAGATGAGAGAATCCACCTTCAAGGAGAGTTTTACGCCTTCTCAGGTTTTAGTTATAGGAAGGACACTGAGGCCAGACAGGAGGATCCAGGGACAGAAGGAAGGAGATAGCCATCATTATCCAAGCAGTTACCGCACGGACAGCAAAGCTCCCATGACGGCACATTAGAGGCTCAACTGCTTGGGTCTGAATCCTGCTCTGTCCATTATGAGCTATGTGTCTTTGGGGAAATTACTTCAGTTTCCTGGTCAAATATTCATTCAACAAATACATCTACCGTGTATCCTGTCTGGAGCTAGGGTTACTACAGTGAACAAAGCAAAGGTCCTACTCTCATGGCACTTATATTCTTAGGTGGGAGAGAGGGAGGTCAGACAGTAAGCAGGCAGTAAATATGCCTGTGCAAAGGGAAACAAGTGCAAAGGTCCTGGGGCAGGGGGATACATGGCATCTCTATGGAAGGGCATGCAGGCATGTGATACAGGAGAGTGAACAGACAGGAGCCTTCAAAGACTCCTGAGACCCTCGAGGACTCAACCAACATTTCCCTGGTCTCCTCACCTTAAATCTGAGCAGAACCTGTGACTTGTTTTAACCACAGGATGCAAGGGAAGCGGTGCACTCCCAGTTGTGACACCAAGTCCGCTTCCACTTCTGTGCTCTGAGGCACAGGGCTGCCGCATGGAAGTCCAGTTGTGCTGGGCCCACACAGAGAAGAAGAGGCCCGGAGCCCACAGGGAGACAAACTCAGCTCCAGGTTTCCACCCAGCCCCCGGGAAGGGGCCATCTGAGAAGCTGCGGCCCTGGCAGGCACCACGTGCAGGGTTGCGGGCTGTCTCCTCTGCACCCTGCTGAATTTCTAGAGCACACAATCAGCAGAAATCACACACAGTTTAAGCTACAATGTACAGGGAAGTTCGTGAAGGGACAATAGGTCTCTGGAACAGGACAATGGAAAAGCAGAGCTCAGAGAGGTCAGATAGGCCTGCAGACCCAATCAGGCTCTGCAGGCTGTAGTGTGACCCTCAGATCTGACTGAGAGGCATCGGAATCCTTCAAGGGGTCTGGGATGGAGGTGTCACGGTCTGACCATGTTTGTTTGCTACTTGTTTGCCGTACTAAGGACCAAACGCAGGGCCTTTACACTGAGTTATAGTTCCAGTCTTTTCCTAATTTTGAGACAGGGTCTCACTAAGTGGCTAAGCTGCCCAGGCTGTGCTCCAACTTCCCATCCTCTGGCCCCAGCGGCACAGAATGCCGGGATTACAGGCCTGCACCACCATACCCAGCTTGACCATATTTTAAACTGGGACGCTAAGGACAGGCCTGGGCACACTGGCTGTTTACAGAATCAAAAGTGGTCACAAGGGGGGTCTCAGTGCAGCTCCTGGCACACAGCAGGCTCCTCAGATGCCCCAGTTGAACAAAGGGCCAGGAGAGGACTGGGGATACCAGTCAAGGCCCCTGCAATGATGAGTAAGCCTGTGCTCTCTGCCTCTCTGACATGTTCAGACACAACAGAACAAACTGCACAAGAATGACACACAGACACGCACACGCCTGGGGCTCTGCTGATCACCCTCTCTTTTCCCCGGCCCAGCACACCCTGATGTGACACACACGCCCGGCTCTGAAGGCAGCAAGGTCCAAGGGCTGCAAGGAGCCACTCCTCTCTCTGGGCAGCAACAAAGAACTATTATTAACCAGGAACAAAGGTCTTTGACCACAGAGCAGCAGTGACCTACTGAATATTCAGCAACTGCAGGGTCAGGGACCCAGGGCAGAGCCAGAGCCTGGCTTGGCTTGAAACGCTGTGGCTTGTCACTCGCTGTCAGTCACCCCAGGAGAGACAAAGCCATGCTGGAGTCACACTTTCCCATCTCAGGAAGGAGGGATAATGCTCAGGACCTCCTCTGCGTGATGGTGAGGACAGAGTTACAAACATCAAGTGAGCACTGACGGAGATGTCTGGCTATGCCGAGTACTCGGTGATGCATCACCGTGCCGAATAATCCCAACTACTCCTGGAACAGAAGCACCCCTGCTTCACAGATGAAGAGACTGAGCTGGCTGCCCACTTACAAAACTAAGAAGCACTGGACCTAGGGCCCTATCACGGCTTATGAGACCCCAGAGCTGTCGCCTTCCCCCGTGAAATGGTTCAGTGGGTCACGGATGTGAAAGTGCTTCGTAAATGCAGAAATGCTTTCCAAACAAATTAGGAAATAAACTGGTCTTCACCCTCTCAACCCAGTGAAATTGCTCTGTTCCCATCACCAAGAAGGAATCCATGGTGGAAAATCATTTTCAAATGGCTGCCATCCAAGACAAATGATCTCTGTGCCTTTTTGGTCACTCTGGGGAAGTTCCTTATCTTTAAATTAACATCACCTGATCAGCCAGGTGTAATAGTGCACACCTGTAACCCCAGCACTTGGGATGCTGAGGCAGGAGGACCAAAATGAGTTCGAGGCCAACATGAGCTACCCCCAAGACCCTGTCTCAAAAACAACAATAAAATCTGACCAGCACACGCCTGTAATCACAGGATTCTGGAAGGCCGAGGCAGAAGGATCACAAGTTCAAGTCCAGCCTGGGCAACTTATAGACTTACACTTTATCTTAAAATTTTAAAAAAGGTTGAGAATGTAGCTCAGTGTGAAGGCCCCGGGTTCAATCCCTAGTACAGAGAGAGGTAAGAATAAAATCTGACTATTCCTTGGTAAAGGCATCATTATTTTTATAATTAGCATCCATCTGCTCTTGTTTGCATACACACCACACGCTTTTTAAAGTATGACCTCACCTGGTTTCTCACGCCTACCTGCACAGGTGGGCACAGGAGGCTGCACTGCCCTGGCTTTTCACCAGGGAAACTGAAGCCCAGACACCAGGATTTGTTCGCTCCTTTGACATCAAGACAAGACCAGGTTTCTGCTCCTTTCAAAGGCAGGTCACCCCAGCTGCCTGGGCCTTGGCTAGCTCATTTTTAAAGGAGAACCAGAACAACTCATGCCAGCTACTGTCAGATATCCCGAGTTGGTTCAGCTATGGGGATGCATGGCCAGAGTATGGGCTGTTTGTTGACCTTTACACAGGGAGCTGGGGGAGCATATTTCAGATATCAGGGTGCTTCCATCCAGGGATGCCTAGAACTGAAGCTAGATTTCAGCAATTAGGAGGCTATTACTGAGGTAGGAGGATGACTGGGTAACTACAGGAGTCAGGGACACGGGCAGGCACAACTACTTGTCCCGACATCTGGTATTGCTGCTGGCTAAAGACAAAAGGAGCTTCTCTGAGGCTTAGAACACTGTCACTCCTAGAAAGCCCCCACCGGCAGGAAGGAAGGAAGGAAGGGAGAGAGGGAGGAAGGGAGGGAAAGAGCAGGGGGGGCATATCTTCAAGCACCCATAGCTTCCTGATGTTCTTGGCAGTTCTTTCCACAGGGCATCAAATCCTACCAAAGCACGTGAACTCTCCCAGGACGTGGGCCAAGTATGATCTAAGTGGCACTAATGCCACCACCAGCTCCCCAGAGTACTTGCCAAGAGGCCAGTCCAACCGTATTTGGTTGCTGACTTCACCAAAGAGTTTTGTTTCCCGCGCACAGGATCATGGAAACTTTGAGTAAGATGGGACCTTGTGGGTCACGGGGTCCAGGCCCCCGCCCCCTGCGGTGAGAATTACAGCACACTCCTCTCATCCTCAGGGGCTACGTCCCAAGACCCCTGTGGAGGCTGGACACCAAGGACTGCGCTGAACTCTACAGATGCTTTCTCCCCCGACACACATTTCCCTACACACATATGTACAGACACCAATTTAATGTCTTTTGTATCTGAAGGAAGCACTTACCCTGCATTGTGGCTGTAACTTTTGCAGGCTGAGGTGTAACAGCAAACCTACCATGAGCTTCTTTCCTGTTCCTCACAAGTCAAGGACAGAGGACATGTTCTTACTGAAGACCTTAACAGCCTGAGCCCCAGGAGCCACCTCTGTCTGCCTCCTGTCGCAACAGCCTAAGTCACAGCAGCAGGCACCTGGGCGCGGCCGGACCTGGCTCGGTCCCACATTTTACAGCCAGATGAGCAAACAGTACCCAGGAGCAGTGACTAATTGAGAGCAGACGTACATGCAGGTCTGTGGGCCTCCAAGAAAGCCCTAAATTCCTGGGCTGTCTGGCAGGGAAGGTGGCAAGGCATGAAACAGAGCCCAGCCTCCAAAGCCACCTGCCTGGGTCCCAACCCCAGCTTCACCTGCCACTGTGTGAGTCTGGCAAGTTTCTTGATGATTCTGTACCTCAGTTTTTCCCAGTGGGAACATTTCCCTCCTCACACATCTGTCCTGACGATGATTCAGGGGCTCATATGTAAAATGCTCAGAGAAAAGCCCAATGTTTGTCATTCAGTCTGTCCTAACTATTCAGCTCTGTTGTTGTAGCAAGAAAAAATGTTACTTGCAATCTACAAATGAATTCCCAGGTTTTCTCATAAAACCTTACTTACAAAATAGATGGCAGACTGCATATGGCCATAGGCTATATCCTCAGGGCTCTGGCATAGAACAAAGCCTCCAGTATCGTACTAGACTCATGTAGGCTATACCTAGTTCTTTACTGATAAACATAACATATACGACAATTTCAAATTCACAGTGGGGATCTCCCTGATGTGGACCAAGCTCCTCCTTTGTGGAGAGGACTTTTCCCTCCGAAAGAGAGTTCTGGTTTTCCTGGAAGTACAAATGACAAGAAGCCTTCACTAATCACTTTGCTTTTTATTTGTTCCCCCCGACCCCACAGTACCAGGGCCTCTGCACTGAGCTACGTCCCCAGCCCTTTTCGTAGTTTTCATTTTGAGAGAGGGTCTTACTAAGTCGCAGAGTTGCCCAGGCTGGGCTCAAACTTTCCATTCTCCTGTCTCAGCCTTCCAGAGTGCTGGGATTAGAGGCCTGCACTACCAAGCCCTGTTCCCCTCTGTCTTGATGTGGTTCGTTTACTTCCCAGCGGTTGGGTAGTTCTACTTATCTATCCTATTCTTCCTCCCCACTGCCTACTGTGCCGCTGTGAAGCTGCAGCTTTGTGCGCCCCACAGGGACCCCGCCGGCCTGCCCCACCACTGGCTCCTGGGGCCTGGCACAGGGTCGGGCTCAGGAGTGGCTCTCCACCTGCCTCGTCCTCTGGGAGGGCGTGCTGTTGGGAAGGCCTAGCAAAAGGCCTGGGTGGTCCCAGACTCAAACAATGCTCCTTGAAAAAGCAACCAGACTGCAGCAAGGTTCTCAACACTGAACAGCTGTTTCCCCCTTTTATCCCTCTGAAGTCTTCACTTCCTGAAAAAGCAAACAAAAAGTCACCCAGGGCTTTTAGGTCTAATCTAGGCTCCAGTCACTAGGCAGAGCTGAGCCTCCTCTAGACAGAGGGGGAAAATAGCTCAAGTCAGGGCGGGTTCCTCAAAAAGAAATCCAGCCTGAAAATGAGCTGCGTGATTGCAGGAACATCCCACCCTACCACAACACATTCAAGGGTGACTCGTCACCAAATGAATGGGTTTAACAGATAGCAGGGGAAATAAATAGCATGGCTCAAATGGTCACAGAAACGAGAATGTCTCTTTCCTAAGACATTCCCTTTTAAGAGGGTCATAAAAGCTAGAACTGGGGGCTGGGGATATAGCTCAGTGGCACAGCACCTGTCTGGCAAGCGCAAAGTCTGGAGTTCAATTCCCAGTACCAAAACCAAAACAAAACAAAACAAGCTAGAAATGGGATAGGACAGAAGAAATAAACATAAATAGAAAGGAGAAAAACAAAATTGTATTTTTTAAACCGTACTTTTAAGAAGACTACAACTTCAGGACGCAGTTACCCACAGTCACCTGCATCTGCACTCCCTAGCTGTCTATAAATAAGTTCAGTTGATAAGGTAAAGGGCAGAAAACTGACCTTAGAGAAACCCACTCAAAGGGTCCAAAGAATGTTTTTAGGCTAAACATTTTAGATCACCCCCATCGAAACAACCAAACAAACAAGCAAACAAAAAACTCTCATATAAACTTAAAAAGCTTCTTTCTGCCCAGCAAAAGAAATAACCAACACAGTGAAGACACAACCTACAGAATGGGAAAAACCAGCTATTCTTCGGACCAAGGACTAATATCTAGAATATAAAAAGAACTCAAAAATATTAGACCCCCCAAAATAAAAGAGGATCATAAAAGCTGTTGAAAAATGAGCAACCGAAATGAACAGACACTTCTCAGAAAAAGTACCAATGCCCAACAAGTACATGAAAAAACATTCAGCGTCTTGGCCATTACAGAAATGCAAATTAAAACACCACTGAGATTCCGTCTCACTCCAGAAAGAACAGCCATCGTCAAGGACTCAAGAAACAAAAAACGCTGGCAGAGCTGCAGGGATAAAGGGGCCCTTCTGCATTCTTGGTAGGAATACATATAAACTAGTACAGTCACTATGGAAACAGTATGGAGAGTCCTCAAAAAACTAAAAACAGAAATTCTATTTGACCCAACTATTCCCCTTCTAGGTATCTTCCCAAAAAAGTTAGACTTTATATTACAGTGTTGCAGGCATTCCCCATGTCTACTGCAGCACAGTTTGTAATAGCTAGCTCTTGGAAGGAGCCTGTACACCCGCCAGTGGTTGGATGGGTAAGGAAAGTGAGATACAGGTGCACAGTGGAGACTTACTCAGCCACTGAGGAGGACAGAGTGGAGGCATTCACAGAAAAAAAACTTTCATACCTTACTGCTCAGCAAAATAAACCAGACACACAAGGTTAAATATTTCAGAGTTTCTCTTCTGTGAGAAACCCTAAGTACACATAATTCAAAGAGCAAAATAAAAGACAATAGGAGGAGGTACACCTTTTACAGACAGGAAGAGCATACGGGATAGAGGGAACAGGGAGGAAAGGGAGGGGAAGGGAAAATAAAAAAGACTGAGATGCAATATGCATGTGTACCAACTCCCCAAGATGAGGGTATTTATTACGTGTTGCGAAGATGTACTTATAAAAAAGGGGGCTTTGTGAGTCAAAAAATAAAAAACAGGTATTTGAAAATACACATGTCTTTCTCCTACAAAAATGAGCCAGCTTTTCACCTGTAAAGAGCCACTGTCCTCAGCCTGTAGGTGCCACTGCTTCTGTCCTGTAGTAAACCAAACCCAAACCTTCTATAGAGTCACAAGTTCCACAGATCTCCCCTGCCAAAACCCCACAGGGCTCCCCAGCTCCAGACTACAACATGCCTCTCTCTTGAAGGCCTGCATTCTATTTTTTTTGAGTGTATACTGTAAATTCTGCCCAGGAAACCTCTCAACACCTCTCACTCACTAACACATCTTGGGAATTCTTTCTCGGTGATGAAGTCAGTGAACCTGCAGGCTGCCTCAGGGGCTGGGGGGAGTCAAGTCTCCTCATCTGTACCTTGGGGGTGTGATACAATTTGGGATTTGGGGGTTTGTCCAGTGACAGAACCCATTTTTCCTCAAACTGGGAAAGACAAAACTCAGCAATCACAGCAGCACAAGGGGTACCACTGAACCTTAAAACGGAGGAAGGATCTCACACGCCAACAATGAGAGGAAATGTCCAGAGTTGACAAACCCAAGCCCATGGAGACTACAGCAGGGAGCTGGATGCTTGAGGCCGGGGTGCGGTGTGGGCCAGGACTGCTTCATGGGTATGCAGTTTGCTTTCTGGGTGATGGGAATGTTCTAGAAATACACTGCTAGAAGTAGAGGCTACAGAACATTGCAAATGTTCTAAGTGACACTTAATTGTATACTTTAAAAGGGTTTAATTTATCTCAAAAAAGAAAGAGGAGGTGGGAGGGAGTGGAGAGGAAAGGATGGAAAAAAGGGGAAGAGGGAGAAGAGGGAGGGAGAGCAAGGAAGAAAAGAGAAAAAAAGCAAAGAAAGGACGGGGTGGGGGGAAGAAAAGCACTGCGTGCGTGCTGGCTAAGGTGACCTGGAATGTAGTACTTGTGAGCAGAATATTTAGTGAATGGAGGCAGGTGTGGGCATGCACATCTGTAGTCTCAATTCTGGGAGGCTGAGGCAGGAGGATCACAAGTTCAAGCCTACCTGGGCAACTTATTGATTTAGTGAGACCTTGCCTCAAAATTAAAAAATAAAGACTTGAGAATGTAGCTTAGTTGGAAGACCCTGGGCTTGATCTCCAGTACAGGGGAAGGAAAAAAAAAGAACTTCAATGAATGAAATTTTACAAACATCTGACAGAAGGAAGAGGTTCACTTAGATTCATTCCTGCCAACAACTAACACGCCAGGCACCGGGAGGCTGGGATAGAGGGTCTCTTCAGGGGGCACTTGAGAAAGTGTGAGGTCTCTGCCCCTCTGAGGATACGACAGTCAAGCTGAGACCAAAAGCGGGGCACCTGGCCTTGGGCGGGGTGCGCAAAAAGGGAACAGCAAATGCTGAGGCCTGAGAAGAGAATTTCCGGCAGTGCCAAGGCGGTGGTCGGGCCCCCCGGGGAGAGGGAAGCAGCAGGAGTGGAGGCAGTGAGGTGACAGAGACCCATCTGCTCAGAGCAATCCCCCTCTGTGACAGCTGGGGGCCTACTGTGGCTTCAACTGCCACAACTTCCACTTTCTAGATGGGGAAACTGAGGCTCAGCAAAGGAAGTTATATGCTCTGCACCCTGGTTCAAAGTAGCATTTCCTATGTGCTAGATATCATTCTAGGCACTAGGGGGACAAAACAAAGCCCCTGCTTTGTAGCACCCACTCTCTACAAGGCCAGACAGCCACAGCTCCTACACAATCAAACCAGATAAGTGGCTTCAGATGTACATGCTTGGAAGAAACAGCAAGGAAGCCAGTCAGCGGAGGAGAGATGGGGAAGTCCTTTCAGGCAGAGATGCACTCCAAAGAGAAGGGCAGATGCAAAGGTCCTGAGGCAGAAATGATCCACAGGTCAAGGGATGGCCGTAGGTGTGAGGACCTGGCCAGGTGGGCTGGGGTCAAATCACCAGGCCTTGTGGCTGCCCCAGGAGAGCCTAGAGTTTATTCTCAGAGCAGTGAGAAGCACTAGACAGTTGTGATTAAGCAAGGGAGTGATCTGTTTTATCCAGGCAGCCTGCTTCCCATCCTTTAACCAGACCCCCCTTGTTTTTGGCCGTATTTGGTCAAATATCCCCAAGATCCCCAGTATGCTGCTGCAGGAGGGGGCCCAATGGGAGGTCTTTGGGGTTGCGCTCTGGAAAGAGACAGTGGCGCCCAGCCCACTCCTCTTCTGCGCTCTTTCCTTCTACTTCCTCAGTGCCCCAGATGAGCCTTCCGCTGTGACGGGTTTATTTCCACCACTATACGACCCACAGCTACAGAGCCAGCATGGACCGGAACCACCAAAACGGAGCCAAAACAAGCCTGTCCTTTCCACAAGGCCATGAGCTCCCGTTTTGCTATAGTGATGGGCAGCCAACGCCCCACCCACTGTCCTTGCATGAGGGCCACACAGCTGGCCACTGTTTACACTGTGCTACAAAGTTGCAAACACAGTCCTTTCTGAATCTCCCATCCCTTCTGCTGGACACAAGGTCAAAAAATATCATCTGTCCAACAGCAGGGGAGAAGTTTCAGTGAGAGGGGCCAGTCAGGGTACTCATAACAAGCCACTTAGAGTCCCCTTAGACTCTCAGCAAGGATCTAAGGAAGACGGATCTCAAACTCTCCGTACAGGAAACAGGAGGTGGCATGTTCAGCGGATTGTACTAAAATAGGAGGGTGACAAACAGGAGCCAACTAGAAAAACAACTAGAAAAGCTGGATGGTTTGTTCACTTTTCCTTTTTGGCAGTACTGGGGATCGAACCCAGGGCCTTGAGCACGTGAGGCAAGTGCTCTCCCACTGGGCTGCACCCCCAGCCCTTGGCTATTATTAAAAGCCTGAAACCGAGCTGATGCCAGCAGTATAAATACTGAGCTAGAAAATAATTAGCATTGAACATCACCTGATTTTCTGATTCTTGAGCACTTTTCCAGGGTGTGGGTATCTTACAGATTTTTCTTCTGGTTATTGAGAACAATCCAACTGGAAATGCAAAATGCAGTCTAAATCTGCACTCATATTTTACTCTAAGTCAGGTGGGTCCAGCCCGCAGCCCATTGGCTCTGCATGGCCCTGCACAGCTAGCAAAGCGGCCCCACAAGAGCATACACTTCAAACATTATGTGATTTTTTTCATGACTTAATTGTGTGGTACGACGCTGCCGCAAGGACTACACTGACAACAATGCAATGTTAGGTGGGAGAGGGGCAGTGTGCTTACTGCAATCAATTAATCAAAACCATGTGGTTAGTGGGGTGTCATGGTGCCCGTCTGTGATCTCAGCATTCTGGGAAGCTGAGGCAGGAGATCAGAAGTTTGAGCCTGGTTTAGGCAATTTAGCAACTTAGTGAGATCCTATCTCAAAAATTTTAAAATGTTCTGGGTATGTAGCTCAGCACAAAGGCCCTGGGTTCAACCCCAAGTATGGCACCAGAAAAAAAAAAAAGCACTTGCACAACTTGGTACATATTACAACTAAAATATTTCAACCAACCTACACACACTGTGCCTGTGACAACAGGTATTTCTTGTTATTAAGCAGACATATAAGTTTTCTCTTTTACTTATTAATCTTGGGCTTGCGTTTTTATTTTTTTTGGGGGGGGTTTTGGATACTGGGAATCAAACTCAGGACCTTGTGCTTGACAGGCAGGTGTTGTGCCACTGAGCTACATGCTCAGCCCCATTCTTGTGCCGTTTTCATGTTATAGTAAAAATATTTTCAAGCACAGGAAGATTTGTTATTTATATACACCTTTACTACTTTAGATATTTTATATATGGCGCAAGGCAATTCCTCTTCGCACAATGAAGACAAAAGATTGGACATTCATGCTCTAAATCCTGGTTTTGTGAAATCCTCAAACTGAAACAGAAAATATTCCAGATAAAACTCATGTAGAATCTTTTCTTGTTCAACACAAAAATAAGACACAAAAGCTATAAGGAAGCTGTCTGGGTACTGACAACTTTCCTATCTTGACTGGCGGCTTTATTTGCGTGAAAATCCATGGTCGTGTATATTTTATTGTATGCTTTACCCAATAAAAAAGAAAAGCCAGGTGTGGTGGCCCACGCCTGTAATTCCAGCACTGGGGAGGCTGAGGCAGGAGAATCCCCTAGAGTTGGAGGCCAGCCTGGGCTACACAGTTCAAGACCAGCCTGACCTACACCACGAGACCCTTTGAAAAACGAAGAAGAAAATGAAAAAATTATTGCTTGGCGGCCACGATTTATTGTGCCTTTCTATGCGAGGCAGGACTGTGCGAGGCACATTGCAGTTTCTCAGCTAAAGCCACCACCATCCTATTCCCACGTTACTGCTGAAGCCGCAGACTCCGACAACGCAAGCCACTCACACACAGTCACACAGCAACGAGCCCGGCCGAATCCGGTGTGCGGGCGGGCTAACGGTAAAGCCTGAAAGTCCGGGGGCAGGCAGCGCCCCTCGGGACGGGGGCCGGCGGGCTCTCACGCCTCTCGTTAACGGAGAAAGCTGCGATGGAGAGACCCGGTCCCCGAGGACCTGTCACGGTGCGAAGGCACTCCGTGCCCTCTGTGGGCACGCGGGCTGAGCCGCGTCCGAGGGACCCGAGGGCCCCGCTCCCACCCGCGCGCGCGCCGCCGAGCCGCCTACCTGGGAGGACGCCCGGCTGCCGG
>NW_004955442.1:3081735-3085911 GCF_000276665.1 Chinchilla lanigera
GGGCGGGGGCGGGGCGCCGGGAGGCCACGCCCGCTCCGGGCCACCTGGGTGCGCGCGGGGGGAGGGGGCTGGGGTCGCCGGGTGCGAGGGCCACCTGTCCCGGCTTCCTGGATTGAAGACAATGACAGTGACTAAGACAGTTACTGTAAATGTATTCTGTAGATCTTAGGGTGTCCGAGAAGCTGGCTACCAGTAGTGGGGAGGGGAGCCTGGGTGGAGGAAGGATTTTTGCAAAATGTAATGTCTGTCTTTTAAAATTTGCTTCATGTCCACGTTTCCTCTCCACCACTACGCATCTGTCCGTGTGTAATTAAAACATAAAAGCGATTGTCCAGTGGCGCACACTTGTCTGTAGTCCCAGCTGCTCGGGAGGCCAAGACAGGGGTATCGCCGGAGTCCAGCAGTTCTAGGCCACCCTGGGTAATATAGCCAGATCGCGTCTTATAAAAAAACTAAAAGCAATTACCAAATATAAAGAATGATTAAATAAATATATGCCTGGGGGAATGTGGGTAATTCTGTGCAGAATTCTAAACCATTTATGTAGATACTTCAAGGAGAGGCAGTAACTCCTCACACCTTACATGGAGCTGCATATAACACCGTCCTTCCAAAGAGCCAGGTATGGGAGGGAAGGGTACAACGGATGGTATACTTTCTGGGACAGGTTATGATGGTGAAAATGGCAGTTCAGCACTGTGGTTATCCCTTCCCCCAGGCCCAGAGTCTCAGTCTAATCGTAAAAATAAAAAGCCGATAAGCTTCAACTGAGGGTCATTCTACATACTACCTCAGCAGTATTCCTAGAAACCATCAAGGTCACTGGGCAGAGTGGCCAATTCCTGTAACCGCAGCACTCTAGGAGGCTTACGCAGGAGGACTGCCAATTCAAATCCAGCATGGGCAACTTGGGGAATGAGTGACACCATGTGACAAAATAAATATAAAAAAAATAAAGGACTAGAGATGTAGCCCAGTGCAAAAGTCCTACTTCAGTCCCCCTTGCTGGAAAAAAAATGTCACAACAACAACAACAACGTCTGAGAAACTTCCAGCCAAGAGGAGCATGAGGAGAATGATGACACTGCATCCCTACATAGGATTCTAAAACAGAAGTTAAAATACATTAAGCAAAAACTATGGCAATCTACATGAAGTATGGGCTTTGGTAAGAAATCACTGACTAACGTCGATCCATTAATTGTGAGAAATGTGCCATGTTCATGTGAAATCTTAATGGGGAAAGGGGGTGTGGAGAAAACTACCATCCCCAAATTTTTCTGTAAATCTAAAACTGTTCTAAAATAGAAAATGGTTTTGCTTAGTAAGTGCTTCTCTCAAAATAAAGGCTATTTTTGCTGTGATCAAGGGTGAGATCACTGGGTGGGAAGCTCGGTTCTAATTATTTCCTGCATGAGCCGGGCCATCTGCCATGCCTCTCCGCACCTCGGTCTTCTCACCTCTAAAATGTAGATGTCGAACTAAAACTTAGGTGTCAGATCTGTGAAGACAGCAATTCCCTGAAGTGACTGACAGAGCATGGGGAGAGTTTTACACTAACCCGAATGTCAAGGTCCCACACAAAAGAAAACCCAAGCAAGGGGCTGGGGATTTAGCTCAGCAGCAAAGCGCCTGCCTGGCAAGCACAAGGTCGTGAGTTCAGTTCCTGGTACCGGAGAAAAACCAAAAAAAAAAGAAAAAAAAAAAAACCTAACGAAAAGAAAAGCTGGTTTTTTTTTAATTACCAAATAAGGGGAGGCTTATCAAGTTCAACCGAAACCCAGAAACCAATAAAAGCATGATAAATTCAACTACATAAAAATGTTAAGTTCTACAACCTAAGCAATGAGGATACAAGGATATTCCTTGCAACATTGCTCGTAATAGCAATGATTGGAAGCAGCTTAAATTCCCATTGCTAGAAGACTAAATAAATTCTGACACATGCAAGCAGCTATTACGTAGCTCCTATGCAGACACACAGGAAATTCTGTGTACCGGCGGTGTGTTATTAAGTGAAAGAAGCAAGGTATACAAGTGCATCAGTTAAGTTACCATGTGATGAAGAAGCATCTGTGCGTGTTTGTAAGTATGTCAAATATCTCAGGACAAGGGGAGATTTTAAGTGGTTATCCCCTTTTTTGTACTCCACAAAAATATTACCTATACATGCTCAAAAATTTTTAAATGCTGTTGTAGTTTGGGGTTTTGCAAGGGGAACGGTACAATACAGGACATGTATTTTATAAGATTATTTTACAGTAGTCACCCAAAGAATCATATACAAAGAGAGTGCGGGAAATCTGCCCACACACTAAAGACCAAAGAGTCCGGCTGAGGGCCTGGATGAGTCCAACTGAAGACCTAAAGCCTATAACAAGGCTCCCCATGAGTCCAACTGGAGGCCAACAGCCCACAACAATGTTTCCTGCAGGCTTGTTTCACACATCTGAGCTGGGAAGGCCCAAAGTAGTGGAAGTAGCCAAAGTACTGGAAGCTAGGTGTTACCTAGCTAGGTGTTACCTTGAAAGCCTGTGACAGAGAGCAAGTGTCAAGAAACTGCTGGCTATTTCTATTGCAAGACAATCTCCTCCTTTCTTCCTCCCCAGAGGCCTCCTCCCAGCCCCCAACTCCAGCCTGCAAGTCTGGACAGGGATAGATGGAACCTAGTTTCCTCACAGTGGAAGATGGACCCGGATGGAAGCACATGGTGGTGGTGGTGCGGTGACCCTCTGGAGGAGACCCAGATGTCCAGGTGCTCTTCCTGCTGGCCTTTCCCGGCTCCTGGCACTGGCGCGGGCCAGGTGAGGCTCGGGTTCTGTCCATGGCAGGGGCATGAACACAGGCTCCTTGAGGAGGTGCCTCCACCTCAGGACAGGAACAATCTTTCAGGAAACCGTCACAAAAATCTCCTGTTTGACAGGCAGGTGGACACACCGAAATCCAGGAAGAACAGAGTTCTCAGATTCCATTCACTGCTTTATTTCAAGGGGAGACACAGCGCCCCCTATTCTCTCACTTGGTCCTAGCACTTTTGAGCGGGAATACCAGGACTGACCCCAGGGCCTGCAGCGTTCACACTGAACTACATCCCCAGCCTTGCGTGCACCACCACACCCAGCTCTTAGCACTTTATTTTTACTGCTAGCTTTGTCTATTTCTCACCCCAGAATATAAGCTTGCTGGGGGCTCTTCTTTATTACTAGAGCGATCATACGAACAGTGCCCCTAGCTGAGCAGTCGCTTAGGAGAGACTAAGTAGAATTGCTCCTCATTGCTCCTTCCCCCCAGCACCTCCCCTCGCCACAGACTGTCCCGAGGGTAGACCTGTCTCTCCAGTCTCTCCCTGCCTGGTCCAGGCCTTGTGCACTCAGCTGTCAGACCCAACTTCTCAGAGGAGGAAATCGGAACTTGCTATTTTCCCTTGTAACCGCCCTTCTCCAGCGGTTCCCCTCCCCACTTAGAGTTCACACTCACCCTTCTCATCCTGCCTCCACCGTGGCAAGATCTGAACACACTCATCTCCACCATCTCCCTGCTCACTGGCCTCCTCTCTGCTCCCTCGGACATCTGGCCCCTTCCAGCCCTTAGCTTTCACATTTTTAACTTTCCCCTCCTGGACTTGCACCTCCTGTTTCCTTCTGGCTTTGACTGCCTCTAGCAAAAGGGGGGTGGGGCATGGCAGTCCCAAGATGACAAAACTCCATAGAAACTGATTGGGAGTCTCTGAGTCGTAATTCCACGTCCTGGGCGTAAATTCTTGGCCCCATCATGCAGGTGTCATGCTTTAAACAGGGCTCCGGGTACAGCCTACACCCTCATCCCTTCCTCCCACCCCTCCTGTCATCCTGCAGTCTGTCTACAACGACAGCACTTTGCAAACCATACATTTCAGGTAAGTATTGTCTTGGTTATTTTTCTCTCGTTGCTGAGACAAAATACCCAACGCCCAAAATGAAGGAAGGAAAGGTTTATTTAGCTCACAGTTTGTGGAGGTTTCAGTCCATACTTGGCTGGCTCCGAGGCAGAAGGTAGCAAAGCAACAAGAGTGGGTGATTACTAAGTCAGCCCAATTATTGGTTTGGCATCTACCTAATCCCAGAAACTGGATGCAATAAAAGGGATGGAAAGAGACCTCTCTCCCTTTCTCTCTCTCTCTCTCTCTCTCTCTCTCTC
>NW_004955442.1:3086011-3131096 GCF_000276665.1 Chinchilla lanigera
TGCAATAAAAGGGATGGAAAGAGACCTCTCTCCCTCTCTCTCTCTCTCTCTCTCTCTCTCTCTCTCTCTCTCTCTCTGTCTCTCTCTCTCTCTTTGTCTTTCACCAGCATGAAATGTTGCCCCTCTGCCATGTTCCACCCTGCCTTGGAGCCAGCCTATTTTGAACTGAAACCTCTATAAACTGTGAGCTAAATAAACCTTTCATCCTTTAATTTGGGGTGTCAGATATTTTTTTTCTCAGCAATGAGAAATATAACTAAGATATTAGCCTAATTATCTTATTTTTAGGAATTTACCCTCAGGAAAATATAGTGTCTGACTATGGAGAATTAAAAGGGGGAGAAGGAGCCAGATGTGGTGCATGACTGTAATCCCAGAATGGAGGGAGGCCAAAGCAGGAAATTCCAAAACCAAGTCCTGCCTGGGCAATTCAGTGAGATTCTGTCTCCTAAATGAATGAATGAATGAATGAATGAATGAATGAATGAATAACAAAATAAGGCTGGAGATGTAACTCAGTGGTAGAGCATCCTTGGGTTTGATCCCCAGAACTATCAAAAAAAAGAAAAAAAAACAATATGATGATGCTGGTGATCATGGTGGCAGAGTACTTTCATGAATCTAGACATCCCATGAACTTTAAGTGAATTACTTATGTAGACCTTACAGCAATCCTATTAGGTAGGGGCCAACATACTCTCATTTTTCAGGTGAGGAAAATGAGCCCCAGATTTCAAATATCCTCTCCAAAGTCATACAACTAGTGGGGGATAGAGCTGAGATTTGAGCCCAAGAATTCTCACACCTATGTCTGTTCTTAGAAGCCTGATAATATTCTTCTCAGCACTTTTTTAAAATCTAAAAGTTTAAACAAGCAAAAGGAGACTGTCCAACTATAAAAAGTCAACTGAATAAACTTGGAACAACGATTGTCCGAGGATTCACATAAGGACATAAAAAAGTGTTCATAATATGTTTATTTATTTATTTTTTGAGACAGGGTCTCACTATGCAGTTCAGGCTGGTCTTGAACTCACTTTGTAGCCCAGGCTGGCCTTGAACTCACAGCAATCCTCCTGCCTCAGCCTCCTGAGTGCTGGAATTACAGGTGTGCGCCACCACACTTGTCCTACAATGTGTTTAACAAAGAAGAAATCTGAAACAATGTAAAGGATATAATCCAACTGTAGTAGAACCATGTGTGTATATGCCTGTGCATATTCAGAAGAAATAAATAGATTCCTACTCACCAGACATGAGTAGTTTTTTCTGGGTTACAACACTAGCCATTTTTCTCACTGCTTTTCTGCATTTTCCAACTTTTCTAGAAATCTGTGTTCATAACAGAGAATTGGAATTTATTAATTTGAAACATGTTACAGGACACCTGTATTCCAGGGCCGTGTTTCCTCTTGGGTCAAACTCTTAATGGGCACATACAAAGATGCCGAGCAGTAAGTGTTGTCGTGACTGTAAGCAATAACAGCCTCACCTTACTAGGAACTGCTGCATGGACATAGACAAACCATCTCACCCGCCAAGTTCACAGTTTTCACATCTGCAGAATAAGTGGGGAATCGCAGCAGTTACTCTGGACCTGGACTGCTATACTCCCTGGAAGTATTTTGGGACTTTGGAGAGTAGCACCCATCAATTTGGGGTGCTACTGTCTTTTCAACTGAGGGGTGAAAGCAAGTTTGCTCTCTAGCAATGAACTGATAGGTCCCTTGCCAAGTGAAGGGCATCCTGTTTCTCAGGCCACAGTGCAAAACTCAGGCAGACCTGTAAGTGGGTGGAATCTTTTATAAGAAGCTGAGCTCAGAAAAAAACCAAAATCTCACTCTCAAAGGTCCATTTTGCAGTGCTAGTTACAAATCCCCTCTTGCTTTATTCTAGGCTTCACTCTGAGGGCCTTCAGCCTGGGTGGCTGGCTCAGGTTGGATTGGCATGCGCATTCTGTCACATGCAGTTGAAACACAAAGAATAAATAACCAGATGCTTGAGCTGAAAAAGTAACACTACGATTTGTGAAGTCACATACAAAAGACAGCTAAAGTGAGAAGATGTCCAACATACACCTGCTAGAAGAGGCTTTTGCTTTTAGGCCATCATGCATAAGAACCCTCTTTTATAACCTCTGAAGCTCCACTTATTTTGGTAGGGTTGACGCACAGGTACTCTGATGTTCACAGCTTTCCCCCACTGACTTTGAATGTATTATTAGTAGCAGTATTTCCTGAAGGCGTTACCCATTAACTGCAGGCAGCCTTGTACCTCAGTGCTGAGGTAGATTTCCCTGGGGATGGTCAGGCAGAACATGTCCCAGACTGGAGGGGATGTTTATAGCTGTGAATGCCCGTATCGCAAAAACAGAGCAAGCCCAAAGAAACAGCCCAACAATGGACCTCAAGGGCCGAGAAAAACAAAATGAACCCAAACCCAAAGCTTGTACAAGGAAGGAAATTATAAAGATAAGAATAGAAATTAATGATGAAATTGAGACCAAAAAAATTACATAGAATTAATGAATTGAAGAGTTCTTTTTTTTTGCTATTCTCTTTAAAATGAAAAAAGAAAAAACAAACTAGAAAAACCCTTAGCTAATCTTAACCCAAAAAAAAGGAGAGAAAGGAAATGCAATTGGAAATGAAAAAGGTAATACCCCAAAGGATACTGCCAAAATCAAAAATATTATTGCCAGATATAGTGGTACGTACTTGTAATCCCAGCACTTGGGAGGCTGAGGCAGGAGGACTGCTGTGAGTTTGAGGCCAGCACAGGCTACAAGTGAGTTTAAGGCCAACCTGGGCTACATAGGAAGACCCTGTCTTAAAAACAAAAACAACAGCAATAAAAAAAAAATCATTAACAACTACTTTGCAAACATGTATGCTAATAAACTGGAGAATTCAGAAGAAATAAATAGATTCCTAGACACATATGAATTACCAAAACTAAATCAAGAATATTTAAAACCCCCAAATAATCCAGTAACAAGCAATGAAATTGAAGCAGTAACAAAAACGTACCAGCGAAGAAAAACAGAGGTCCAGGTCCCGATAGATTCACTGCTGAATTCCAAAAACAACAACAACAACAACAAAACAAAGCCTTCAGGGAAGCTCTAAAACCAGTACCTCAAGCTCTTTAATGAAATTGGAAAGGAAGGCATACTCCCAAAGTCATTCCTGGAAGCTAGCATTCCCTGATTTCAAAACCTAGAGAACCAAAAAAGAGAACTCTAGGCGGTATCTTTAATGAATACAGATGCCAAATCCTAAACAGATACAGACAAGCATAACGCAACAAATCAGCAAAAGGATCATCCATCATGATCAAGTATCACCTCAGGATGTAAGGGTGGTTCAATATATGCAAATCAATAAATGTAATACATCACATAACAGAGGTAAGGACAAAAATCATATGATCATCTGAATAGATGCAGAAAAGGCCTTTGATGAAATCCAACATCCTTTCATGATAAAATCACTGAAGAAAGTAGATATAGAAAGACCTTATCTCAATTTGATAAAAAACCTTTTATAACAAACCTACTGCCAACATCATACTGAATGAGGAAAAGTTGAAATTTTTCCCTCTAAAATCAGGAACAAGATAAGGATGGCCACATTTACCACCCTTGTACTCAATATATTAGCAAGAGCAATTATCAAGAAAAAGAAACAAAAGGGGTATGTATAGGAAAGGAAGAAGTCAAATTATTATTATTTACATATAATTCTCCACATAGAAGACCCAAAAAAGACACCAAAAGACTCCTAGAATTAATACCCAAATTCAGCAATATAGCAAGATACAAAACCAACACATAAAAATCAGTAACTCATGTACAGTAATAATGAATGCACTGTGAAAGAAGTTAGAAAAAAGAATCCCATTCACAGTAGCAACCCCTTCCCAAATTAAATATATAGGAACTGACCTAGCTAAGGAAATTAAAGACCTGTACAATGAAACTACAGTACTCTGAAAAAGAAAATTGAGAGGACTCCAGAGAACAGCAAGATATCCCCCTTTCCTGGATGGGCAAAACCAATACAGTCAAAATGGCCATATTTCCAAAATTGATGTACAGATTTATGCAATCCCAGTCAAAAGAACAATAGCATTCCTCACAGAACTGAAGAAAATAATCCTAAAATTCATATAAAACTAGAAGAGACCCAGAATGGCAAAAGCAGTCTGGGTAAACAGAGCAAAGCAGGAGGCATCATAATCCCAGACTTGAAATTATATTACAAAGCCACAGTGACAAAAACAGCACAGTACTGACACAAAACAGGCATAAGGATCAATGGAACAGAATAAAGAATGTAGAAACAACCCCAAGCAATTCAACTGTTTGATCTTTGACAAAGGAGACAAAAACATATACTGGAGGAAAGACAGCCTCTTTAATAAATGGTGCTGAGAAAACTGGCTGAAGATTGAATTTATATCTCTCCCCAGATACTGAACTAAAATCAAAATGAAAGACCTAAATGTTAAAAGCACTTAACCTGCTAAAAGATAAAATAGATAAAACTCTTGGAGACCTAGGCATAGACAAGGACTTTCTGAACAAAACCCCGGTTGCACAGGAAATAGTACTGAGAATCAACAAATGGGATCATATCACATTAAAAGTCTTCTGCATAGCAAAATAAATAACCAACGAAGTGAAAAAGAAACCTACACAATGGGAAAAATTTTTTTCCAGCTATTCTTCAGACTGAGGACAAATATCTAGAATATACAAAGAACTCAAAAAATTAGACCCACCAAAATAGAAGATGGGCAAGTGAAATGAATAGACACTTCACAGAAGTACAAATGGCCAATAAATACTTGAAGAAATGTCAATATAGTTGACCATTAGAAAAATGCAAATTAAAAGGACCCTGAGATTCCAGCTTACACCAGAAAGAATGGCCATCATTAAGAACTGAAGTAAAAACAAAAGCTAGGATTGGGGGCTTCTACACTGTTGGAGGGAATATAAATGAGTGCAACCACTAGGAAATCAGTATGGAGACGCCGCAAAACACTGAAACCGGAAATTCTACCTGACCCAGCTATTCCCCTTCTACTCTCTTCTTCTGGGGCTCTTTCCAAGAGCGTTAAAGAGTTCCTGTTACAGCAATACATGCCTGCCCATGTTTATAGCAGCACAGTTCACCATAGCTCACTCTCAGAAGCGGCCTATATGTCCATCAACAATGAATGGATGAAGGGAATGTGGCATTCACACACCATGGAGTGGTACCCCGCTTAAGAAAGATAAACAATGCATTTGTAGGATAAAGGAGACACCCTAAGACCATCATGTTAAGTGAAATAAATCTTAAACATTGCATGGTTTCTCTGATATGAGAAACTCGAAGTATAAGTAAAGACCAAGATAAAAGATATATACTAGGAAGTAGGGAGCTAGCGCTTTCTCCAAGAGGAGGGGACCAGAGGTGGAGGAGGGTGAAGGGAGTGGAGGGAAGGGGATAAAAAAGGAGTGCAGCTGTGCTCTGTGCATGGACCAGCTCCACACAGTGCGTGCAAGCACCATGTACCATAAGCACGCTCTAACAAACAAACAAAATCAGAAAGAACCCACCCCTCCAAAAAGGGGATGTAGGAACATTATCTCAGGAATGCTTTTACCAGGGTCTGACAATTTTATTGTCTATTTATCTCAATTTTGATGTTGTTTGAAGACCAAGTCACATCTTTTAATAGGGTTTAGTGCTCTTGGTGTTGCTAAAAAAAAAAAAAAAAAAAAAAAGAGCCTTTCTGTGTAGGGTTAACAAATGTATGTAGGGCCTATCCCTATATACATATATATATTAGCATATATATCCTACAGGCTAATTGGGTTTATTGGTCAAGGGTGTTGGAAAAATATATCTTTGTGTCAAAAAGGGGGCCTTTGATATTATATAGGGACAGGGGGCAAAAGTGCATCCTCTAGAATGCACTGATGATTAGAATGCCTCCTGATGTATGTGCAGTTCTTGCAACTTTGAGTCAAAAGTGAATTTTTACTACGGAGTCAGTGCTCAGCAGCAATGCAGCCTCAAAGAAACAACAGTAAGATAACCGTGACTCCCCATGTATTTCCACTCTGACAATTCAGCCAAGTCAATTAGTTGACTCAGAGAGGGCATCATGATCAGTCTCTAGCTTCTGGTTAGAAGGGACGAAGGGGCCCTGTATTGGCTTTGTTGAACCAGCAGTTGTGAGAGAAAGGAGCATATGTTTGGGTTACTTGTTTCTTAAAGTGGCCAGCCAGCCATCATTTCTTGGTGGATACGCAAATTTTGATCTGCTGTTGGCATTTGGCAGAAGGAAAATTGACTCAACCTAAAAGACACAAACTGAGATAAGCACTTAAAGATGAAGGCTCAAATGCCAATTTAATACAACAATGATCCCTATTGTCAAACGCCATGAGAAGCCTGAAATACAATTCCTTATTCAGCTGCTTAAAGGAAAGGTAGGATCAAACATAATTTGGACTCACTGATGGAGATCTTCAAAAGCTGAAGACAGGATACCTGACTGACAAGGAATATATTAAACACAGCGTTCTATCTTCATGGTAGCATAAGTTTCCCTTGGGCTGCAGTTAATACAACTAAAGCCATCGTGTTTTGGAGTGCTGCTTGGCACATTGGTTTTACCTCAGGGTCTAGGAGGGAAACGCTCTGTGCTGTGTCATTAAGAGCTCTCTGGGTTTAATTAGTTAAGGACTAGATATGCCAGATTACATTTTCTTGCCCAGGAGATAGAATAAAATGGACGCTAGTTGTCATATCAATGAAAAACACTCCTAGTCCAGTGATGTTGAAGCATGAGGACATTTGCAGGCTGTCGGATATTTTTAGTGCCTCACCCCTGAACCCAGGAAAATTCTAGGGTACAGTCTCCTATCCACCCTGGAGGAAGCCACGGCCACGTTTGTTCCATATAGCCAGTGGGCACCATTGGGTGCAGCCCAACGAATGCCAGGGCAAAAACGTCAATCAACTGCAAACCAGTCCTCTCCTTGTAAGACCATTATATGTGAACATTGTCTACAGGGAATCCAACCAAGTATTTTGTAGGTTGGAATGTGGCCAATTAGAGTAAGAGTGCTTTCATTATTCCCAGCATAGAGGGGCCATCTGACTGAGAGTCCCAGTGGCTGGAGTAAGCCAAATATAGCCATCCCAGATTTGGAAGCGCCCACTTCATATCTGTGATTATTTTCGTGAATCGGTGGGAACAAGGGTGATTTTGCAGTAATGGCTGGGCCAAGTGCCACAGGGTAGCATCAGTTTCTTCCTCAGAAGATGTCTTCTTACGGGATCTATTGGGAAATGGGGTGCTCATGAGCCAGCTTATTGGCCAATCTGGGTCTCACCTTTCGTTTAAGTACACTTTTAGGTCTCCATAGTAACCATTACCTCATTTTGGGGAATCTTACAAAAATGTCACACAATTATCACAAATTATCAGCAGCTGTTGGACAGCTGGTTTGCAGATGACTGTTGCAGTTTAACTTTTAGCCTACTTCCCCATTGTCTTGTTTGCTCCATTCCCATTTTATGACTCTGCTCCCCGTTCAGTGGGTTGATGACTAACCAAGGGGAAGGGGTTTAGAGTGGGGTAAACTACAGCTTAAGTGAACTTTAAGCTTCTCTTAATATGGAGTTAAAAATAAAAAAGGAAATGGAGTCTCTCTTGCCTTATCACTAGCATACGAGCATTCACCCTGGATGTGCTGCATGCCCTGAAATTAAGAGTAACCTCTCAGAAGAAAAGTGGTCCCTACCCTTCATGGAGTGAAGCAGGCTGTTCTTTTTGCATTGCCTTTTGGTCCCACCAGAGTGTAGCCCAGCCAGTCACTCATTTGCAAACTGAAACTAAGGCTTTCCACAAGGGTCAGAAGAGAACTCCTTAGTGTGTACCCTGAGGGCTGTTGAGGTCTCAGCCTGAGCCCTTCAGTCCTGCCAGGGAGTTGCCCCAGCCAGAGCCCTAAAGATCCACGGCCCATCTGCCAACCACACACAAGGATCTGCCTGAAGAGCAGCCAAGAGAGGTGAGGAGAGAGAGCCCCGAACCAGGCACCAAAATGCCGCTGGAGTGCTGTGTGACAGAGGCCGGTACCAGGGGTGGTGACAAAGATTTACCAATGGTTGGAATAGAGAAAAGTACAGAGCTTACTAATGCACTGCAAGAAGTTCCATTTTGCAGTGCCAGTTAGGACGCCAAGCTTGCACAAAATAAATTTGCACATTTTTCTCTTATTCATCCATTGTTCCAGGAGCCTTGGCCATAAACACTTTTACCTTAGTATGCAATACCTTTATCACTGCTTCCTATGGGCAGTTGCCAGCGTACTGTTTGATTTCTCACATTCTTTGTGCAGACAGGTGCTGACCATGTGCGGGGAACACCCTCTCCTCAGAAATTCTTGTGGCCACTCCCTGGCTACCCCTCAAATATCCCTTGCCCCTTGACATCCTTCTTGGCCACCTATTTAACACCCCCCACACTGCCTGGCCCTCCCTGACCTCTACCCCTGCACTATCTGGGCCCTTTTCTCATGGCACTTATCAAAATATACTCACCTGCTTTTTTCTTTATTGTGTTCCCTCCCCTCAAGCACAATGAAAGTCTTATAGGCAGGGACGGTCTGCAGTCTCTTCATAGTCACCTGTCTGGGCTACACTCCCGGTCCCAGCTCACCATCTTTCTGTCTAATCCTATTTCTCCATAGCTGCCAGTTTTCACTGAATCCAAACCTAAAAATGGAGCATCCACCCTGAGTTGTGGGTCTTCATTCTAAATGCTCTGGTGCATGTAAACCTTGGATTAAATACAGTTGTCATATTTTTCTTTTGTTAATCCATCTTTCGTATGAGGTGTCGGCTGTGACCCATTATGCTGGACTGCGAAGCGATTGCTCTCCTTTCCCCTGCATTCTGGCCACCTCACACTTCCACGTAGGCGCGTCCCTTCCCAGAGGCCTCAGAGGCAGCACCGACCCATCCAGAACACATGTCCTCCCTGGCTCAGGACTCCGTGTCCCCTCTCATCAACACCAGCCATGGACCATCCCAGCCACCTCGTAAACCCAGTCTTTCCATCCCTTCCCCATCTTCAGCTCCCAGGAGGGTCTCACTTAACTCCCTTCCCTGCCAGGAACTGAATCCTAACAAAGACCAAGAGTCCCCAGGGGGCCTGCTGCCCAAAAGCCGGCTGTCAGGACACAAAGGCCCAGTAGCCCTTTCTGCAAGAGGGATGGGAAATCAAGCTCAGAGCCCTTTGTGCAGACATCAGAAAGCCGTAGAGTGCCAGGCAACTGCCTCATTAAATGTTTATCTTTTTAAAACCAACTGATAATCAATTTATAAAACAGTTGCCTTAGCCATCTGCAATGATGACATCAACCTCTACTCCTGCTATGCAGGTGACTAGACATTAGTGGGCTTGAGGGACAAAGGAAGAGTCCAAAATAGCAGTGTTGCCAGTTAAGCAAAGAAAGGCTTCAGTGTACAATACCTTTCATAGCATTTTTTAAAGTCTCAAAGCCATCCCCAGAGCACAGTGACATCTTATGGCTAGGCATTGTGCACTTCTGTTCTGATGTCAGGTCGTCTACCTCCAGGACACAGCGGGAATGGGAAATTTCTCCAAGACTCTTCTGCCTTGGGCTGGAACCTGGTGTAAATTAAGAAGTTATCCTTCTCAAATTCTCTTTCATAAATGTCTTACATGCTTAAGGCCCCTGAGGAAACGCTGACAATCTAAAAAGGACAGGAAGACGTTTTACAATTCCAAAGTCACTTCCAAGTAAAACGTTGATAAGCATCATAGTTATCCTAGTTCTCTGAGCCCCGAGTAACTCTTGGATGTATAAGAATATTTCCAAACCCACACGTGTACAGTAGCCTCTGTGGCACTGCCAGTCTGCCGGCTAGGAGGTGTAATTTTATACCTACTTTACAATAAATTCCACCTATACTTATGCATGGCCTGTGTGTCTGGATCGAATTCTTTCATCAAAGGCAAGAAGAACTGAGGATCTAGGAAGTGAGGGGCTGATTTCTCAATTCATCAGCTCCTGGCTTCCCAGTAACACTCCCACCGCAATGCTGATGGAAGTCATCTACCTAACCTCAAATGGGTGGTGTGAATCAATGCGTCGCGCGTGGATTCTCATCTGGAAGCGATCTCGTGCCTTAGAACCTTCACCACAAGGTGTTTTCCTTGCAGTGACCCTCAAGGTCTTAGTAGCCATGCAAATGTGTCCTTTCACTTTGAGAGTCTTTTCCTTCACGCCTCTGATGAAGTCAGCACACACTTTCTCCAGGAGTTTCAGCGTGCCTGGTGAGGGTAGTTTCAGTTCTGTGAGTCGTCACCTCAGAGTCCACGGGTGTCTTTCTGGTATCTTTAAGAGCCACAGAGGCCGCGCGACTTCCTGACCAAGTTGTTGTGGTCGGTGTGGGGACCGGGGTGGTGGGATTTTGCAAGGGCTGTGGGGGGAACCGGTTCCATCCCTAACGCAGCATGGATAAATGGGAATTTACAGCCAGGGAGCAGGGTGGGGCTCATGAATGGAAAGTTACTGAGATGAAACAGGAGGGGAAAAAAGGGGGGAGGTGCTGGCTACACTGCGCTAACTGGATTCTGGCTGAAGACAAGTGGGTGACCCGGTGTTACCTGAGGGATGGAGGAGGAGGAGGAACCTGCTCAGAAATGGAGGGTGATCAAATACAGGGTCCAGGGTGGGGGCCCTTGATGAACTGACAGCAGAGCTCTCTGCTAAAACTAGATTTTACAAGGATGTGTGCACACAGGCCTAGGTGCATCTTCACCAGGATTCTCTGCTGGTGCTTTGAAAGTCCTGTGGGCTGGAGGCGCAGCTCAGTGGTAGGGTGCTTGCCTAGCATGGGTCACCTTGGGTTCGATCCTCAGCAGTGTAATAAACAAACAGATCGTTTCCCCCATGAAATCAGTACCACAACAAGCTGATCAAACGTCATAAATAGTAAGACAATCTGACATCATGCGCCTTCCTGATGTCAGAATAGAATCTTCATTGATCACCCACAACACAGGGCTGGGACTAGAACAAGGGAGGCAGGCACTCGGGGAGGGACCTGGAGTAAGACACTCGCTGTCTCTGCCTGTTTGCTGCTGCTAGAAGAGAAGAACACAAACTGGACAACTCATAAAAAATAGAAACTCATTTCTCGCAGATCCAGAAACCAGGAGGTCCAAGACGCTGGTATCTGGTAAGGCCCTCAGGCTGGGGACAGCCAACGTGGCAGACAGAGCGAGTGTGAAAACTCAGGTCTCTCTTGCTCTTCTTTGAAAGCTACTAACGCCATCGTGGAGGACTCACCCTCGTGACCTCATGTGACCCTCATGTAACCTCCCAAAGTCCCCCTCTCCAAGTACACATGAGTGTGGGCACTGTCCCCAGCACTCGATTTTGGGGACGTGTTTACACAATAGCATTTACGCTCAAGGTTTTGGGAGTACAAGGTGAGCCGGCGAGAAGGCGTCTCCTTAAATACTGTGCTCTAGGTGCCGCCTGCCACCCTTTCGCTCTCCTGCCTCCTGCACCCCGGTCTCCCCTAGTAGCCACCTGGCTCCTAGTGCTGTTGGGAGGACACGGTGACATCATCTTTGTAGAGCGCCTAGGATGTGCCTGGCCCATTGTGAGCAGCAGGTAAATGTCACACCCACTACACTTTTCTTTCATTAAATATTTGTGTTAGTAAATAGTAATATTCCTCTTTTTATCTAATTTTGTTCTGTGTTGGTCACATTAAACACACACATACACAACCAATCCAGTGACCTGAGTTAGTCCCCAGAGATTGGAAAATTTGATTGCTTTATATACTTCATAACATATTCATCAGAAGGTGCATGATGTCAGATTGTCTTACTGTTTATGAAGTTTGATCAGCTTGTTGTGGTACTGATTTCATGGGGAAAACTATTTGTTTATTACACTGCTGAGGATCGAACCCAAGGTGACGCATGCTAGGCAAGCACCCTACCACTGAGCTGCACCTCTAGCCCACAGGACTTGCAAAGCACCAGACTCGAGCCCTGCGAGGGGTGCCCACCTGTAATTGCAGCTCTCCGGGAGGCTGAGGCGAGAGGAAAGTAATGTCAAGCCCAGCCTATTTAGCAATTTGTGAGACCTTGTCTCAAAATTAAAAAGGGGGCTGCATGTGTCTCAGTGCAAAAGGCCTGGGTTCAATCCTCAGTGCTGAAAACAAACAAACACAGTGCCAAATTCAGAACATTTCTATTGGCTAATGTTTTGGTGATTGCTTTAAATTATGCAACTTTTGTTATTACTTATGATTATTTAGAATTGGGGTCCTTTCTCAGCGCCAAGATTTAGGTTGATCAAATCTCTGCAATTTCAGAAAAAGTCAGTGTCAGAACAATCTGTGATCAACTGAAACAAAGGAAGTTGACACCTGCTTCATAAGAGTCCCGGGTCACGAATGCAGCGGGATGACCCTGACAGCTCCCGGCAGTGCACTGCTGCCGCAGCTGGGAATCTGCATCCACTCAGGAGGAAGGGGCAGGTTCACACTCCGAGGCACTCCGACGAGGCAAAAATGCCAACAGTTAGAGCTGGGGAGTTAGAGCGCTTGGCCAGCAGGTGTGAGGCTTGGTTCCAACCCCGTACCACAAAACCGATCAACACACTGCACAAACCAAAGAGATGAGACAACTGTTTGAGATTTAAAGGGAGGCGGGGGATATAGCTCAATGGCACAAGCGCCTGCCTGGCAAGCCCAAGGTCCTAAGTTCAATTCCCGGTACCAAAAATAAATAAGTAAATAAAATAAAATTTGATTCTTTAAAAAGAAGAGAGATTAAAGATGAATGAAAAGATAGGAAACTAAATATAATTCATGATTCTTTACTGAATTCTATCTATTCTGGATAGATACGCAACAGGTAGAGGGAATGTTATAGGATGAACAGGGGAAATTGGGATATGGACTTCATCAGGAAATAGCATTACAAAAAACGTTTAAGAAGAAAAGAGTATTGCAACAATGTCACATTCCCCCAGCAATCTACAAGTGAGGCACTGTGGGAGGGGGGCTTTGCCCTGGAGAGGCTGAGGAGTGCATTCCGAGAGTAGAGAAGGCTGGAGCCCGGCCACGAAGATACCAGGCCTTATCTCACGGGTTTGTTACTGGATTTGTGGATTTGCGAAGGAAGGAAGAGCACTCTGCGGTGCGGAGTTAGCCCCGCCCCGGGGGGTGCTCTTGGCTCCCGGCAGGCATCTCTAAGTCCCTGGAATGTCCTGTCCGGTGGGAGGAGCTTTGTTAGCTTGCAGCCCTGAGCGACACCAGAGTTTAGCGGTGTGGTGTACAGGATGCTTTGCGAATCAGCCGCACATTTGGGGTGATTCGTCAGAGCCTTCGCAGGAAACTAACACAGGAATGAAGTTTCACCCCCAGGCTGCGGTGAGCTCTCCCATGGGTCAGGGAGAAGCAGAGAGAGGTGAATCCGGTTGTTGAAGCATTCTTGAAGTTTTCTGTTGGTTTGAAATTTTTCAAAATAAAAGGCTTGGGGGAAGGAATAAAAATATTTACTTAAAATATAACAGTATAGAAAAGTCAGGCGTGGTGGCATACTCATTATCCCAGCACTCTGGGAGAGTGAGGTAGAGCTATCACTGCGAGTTTGAGGCCAGCTTCGCTTACATACGGTGTTCAAGGCCAGCCTGAACTACACATCAAGGCTTGGTCTCAAAGAGCCAAAACCAAAACAAACACAAACACAAATGTAACACCACAGAGAGGCCGGGCGTGGTGACACACACCTGTGATCCCAGCACTCCGGGAAGCGGAGGCAGGAAAATGAAATATTTAACCCCAGACTGCACAACTGCTGTGAGACAGGGTGTACTGTGTTACTAAGTTGCCCAGAGTGGGCTCAAACTTGTGAGCCTCCTGCTTCAGCCTCCGAGAGTGCTGTGATTACAGGCCAGTGCCACCATATGAGAGTAGAAGAGGGTTTTAAATACTTAAATGCATCCCTCCACCCGGGCGTGATGGCACCCCTGTAATCCCAGCACTTGGGAGGCTGAGGCAGGAGGAACCTTGCAATTTCAAGGTTACAAAGTGGGCTCAAGGTCAGCCTGAACTGCATAGGAGACCCTGTCTCAAAAAGACAAAAATAAAAAATAAATGCATCCCTCAGTGGTTGGACAGAAAGTAGCCTTTAAGATGTATACTCCTTCTTCCAGAGCAGAGTCCCTGCTCCCTCACTGAGAAACAAGACCGAAGCACACCTGCAGACCACAGCATCCGGGACTGTTCCAGGGGCCTCACCCTGAGCCTGTTTCCGGTTCTCAGCCAGTTAACTAGGACATTTCAAGGTCACATACTGGTCATAAGCTACTCTGCAGTGACAAAACTGGAAATCCACCAAGGGGTTTTTGGGTCTGTGGGAGGAACTGCTGAAGGAGGGGGTGGCTAGGAGAAGGGGTTTGTTATACTCGGGCCCCAGAACACTCTGTCAGTGTTGAGGTTCGCTGCATCAGCTCTGAATGGTCCGCTCAGCAGTGACCCTGACCCCCCACTGGCTGTCGGTGACAGAAGAGTCCTCTGGCCTCGCCGTGCCTGCTTCCCTGCTGCTACGGTTGAATCTAGAATGTCCCCCAGCAGCTCATGTATTGAAGAGTGTGCTATCGAGAGGTAGTGGAAACTTTAGGAGAAGGGGATCTCACAGTTCACAGCGGCCGGCCGAGGTACAGAAGCCCAAGGGCCATCAGCGGATGAATGGATGAAGAAAACGTGTATACACACGGGGTATTCCTTAGCCATAAAGAAGGATGAAACTACGTCATTTGCAGGAAAATAGGTGGAACTGGAGATCACCATTTAAGTGAAAGAAGTCAGACCTAACAAGTATCACGTGTTTTCCTAATATGTGAAATCTAAAGAAAAGTAGAAAGGAGACTTGAGAAGAGGAAGGGAATAGAGGGGAGGGAGTGTAAGGGAGAGCAATAGCAGGGCGGGTATGATCAAAATGTGTTACAGAGCCAGGTGTGCTGGCTGTCATCCCAGCAAGGAGGCTGAGGCAGGAGGCTTATCTCGAGTTCAAGGTCAGTTTGGGCTACACAGTGAGTTCAAAGCTAGCCTGAACTACGTAGTGGGACTTTGTCTCAAAAAAATACATTTCAGGCAGGTATGAAAACACCAAAATGGCTGGGTGTGGTGACGTACACCTACAATCCCAGCACTGATGCAGGGGGATCACTGTGTTCAAGGCTGGCCTGGACTACATAGTGAGTGGTCCAAGGCCAGTGTGGGCTACATAGTGAGAGCTTGCCAGAAAAAAAAGACTGTTCTCTTATTTGTTACACATCTACCTAAAATGTAGCAACCAGAAACAGCAAGTAAGAGTTACTATCTGTCATAGTTTCCGTGGACGGGGCATTTCATTTGCCTGCAGGCTGATGGGCAGGTCTGCTTCCGGCTCCCTCGAGCTTGCACTGGGGATGTCTCCGCTGCTGTCACCTGAGGCTTGACTCCACCTCGGCTCCTACACACAGCTTTGGCTAGAGGCCGGGGCTCCTCTCCATGCAGGTCTCTGCACAGTGCTGCTCGAGCGGCCTCGAATCACAGAGACTGGCTTCTTTGAAGTGAGTAGCCCAGGGAGGAGGAAGAATACACAGTGGCAGAGTCTTTTATGACCCCACCTTGGAAGTCACACACTGGAGTCCCCTTTATCCACAGGGCTGTGTTTCAAGATCCCCCGTGCATGCCTGACACAGGTTAGTGCCGAACCCTGTATATAAGACTGCATGATACACATATACCTCTGATAAAGTTTAATGTATAAATTGTGACTGGTGATTCACAACAGTTCCTAGAATAGAACAATTATAAAATGCGCTAAAATAAAAATTTCCAACACTGCCACTCTTGTGCCTTGGGGCCTTATTAGGTAAAGGAGAGCTACCTGGACACAAGCCTTAGAGACGGGGGTACTCCTGAGTGACTAGCAGGCACAGATATGGTTCACACCTGCCGCAGGAGCGGCAGGATAGCAGATGTCATTGTGCTACTCAGAATGGTTTGCTTCTGAAAGTTTCCCTTTAATATATTTGGAACATAATTGACTATGGGTAAATGAGGCCAAGAGGGAAACACTGTATCGTGATTCCTACACCATCCTATCAGTCACCTAGGTCTGCCCTCTTCGGGGAGGAGAGACACACACAGAAGCATTGGATCCAGCAGCCAGAATCCTTAAGGGCTATCTTGAAGGTTGCCTGCAACAAGCACCTAGCTACGAGGGCTGCTGTAGGGATTAAAGATATTACTATAGGCCAGGCATGGTGGTGCACACCTGTAATCTCAGCACCTGTGAGGCTGAGGCAGGAGGGTTGCAAGTTCAAGCCCAGCCTGGGCAATTTAGCAAGACCCTGTCTCAAAATAAAATTCAAACAGCTGTGTTCATTCCCCAGAACCACACACACACACAAAGACACTAACATATGGAATGAGAGCAGACCAGTGTGCTGCACACAGCAGCTGCTTATAAATGTGAGCTTTTCTTACTATTGGGCCACAGCACAGGAACTCACGTGACACTGTCGTTGCTTACCTCAAGGTGATACTAGTCCTTCCATCGTCAGCCTAGGATGTCCTTCAGAGTCATCTGCAGTCTTCAGTGGGATTTTTTAAAAAATATTGTAAGGGGTCCATGAATTTATGGACATGATAATACTTGTTCAAACTTTACAGAAATGCGTACTGTATAATTTGTTTGTTTCCAATGACACAGTAATAAAAATAAAAAATAACATCCTGCCCTCCGCCTCCCAAGGGCTGGAATTACAGGCGCGCGCCGCCCCGCTCCGCAGCTCCTTCTAGACCGGGGGCGCTCCTTGTGGTCATCTGGGTTAGGGCCTTTTCCTAAATCCAGGTTAGCGCCCTTTCTCCCGGTTACCTCAGGAGAGAGTGCGAAGATGGCCACCAGGGGGCGCGAGTGAGCAGGGCTGGCTGCAGCCCGCAGAGCAAAGCGGGTCCCCGCTGAGGTCCCGGGGTTTTCCCCTCGAGCGTCTCCGCAGTGCGCACACAGCATCCTCCCGGGAGATGGGAGGGTAAACTGTGTGTTGGTTATAATCAGTGCTCTGGAGCCTGGCCAAAGCTCTGCTCAGCCCCCAGAGAGCCCGCCCTCTGGTTGCTCTGGATTTTTCACGTCTATCTTTTCCGCCGAAGCGCTGGGTGAAATCCCTTGGCGATCAGGATCACCACCTCTGACACAGCCGTCATCCCTTTCCAGTGTTTCTCCAGCAGGTTCGGTGAAAGAATCTCGGCCGAACCGGGGCCACTCGCGAAGTACTTGAACACGACGTACTTACTTACAGTTTTAAGAACTGAAAATTCTTAAGCCATGACGTTCCAGATCTTAACGCCCGGAACCACTCTAGGAGGTAGGAACTGTCTTATTCCCGCCGGCTGAGCTCACGAGTGCAAGACGCGGAGGGCAGGCAGCCTTCCCAGCCTCACACGCCAGGGGGCGCCGGAAGCAAGTTTCATAGTCTCCACTGTTGAAACCGCGCAGCTTCAGTGTATGCAGGACTAGAAGTCAGATGACTAAATCGCGGTTCTTCTAGTGCTGAATGAATTGATCCTGGGCAAGTCCTCTGATTTTATGTTTTTCCACGAAAAACCGGGGGTTGGGGACAGCCCCCACCCCACCCTGGTCATAGGAATTGAACCTAGGACCTTCACACTAAGCTACACCCCAGCCCTTTTTTTAATTTTTAATTTTGAAACAGGGTCTTGCTAAATTGCCCAGGCTGGTCTCAAATTTGTGATTCTCCTGCCTCAGCCTCCCAGGGTGGTGGGAGTAAAGGCTTGCACCACCATGACCAGCGGAGATTTTCTTCCATAGCAGGAGTGAAGAGTAAAGGTAGAGATAGCAAGGATTTCTCTACAATTTCTGAGCTGGGCAACTGAAGGGAAAGTTATCCTGTCCCGGTGGGGAGGGGATGGAAGAGGAGGGAGCCTCAGGACCCCATCTGTGCCTTAGGTTCCGGATGTAATCTGCAAGTGGGACGATGGATTCTGATGATAAGGTCACACTGCAAAGGGGTGCGTGCTATGGTTGTGTCTAGATGTTTCCCCAAAGCTTCAGAGGGTTCTTTGTTCTGTTTTGTTTTGGGCGGGTGGCTGAATCTAGAGTGTGTGATTGATTCCTGGTGCAGTACTGGGACTGAGGGGGCTTGGATCGAGGGGTGATTACTGGATCAGTCCAGTGACTGGGTGGCCCCGTCCTGGTCCCGGTAAACTGGATACCGCGTAAGGGTCAGGAAGAGGCTTACCCTCCCGCTTCTTGCTTTGTTGCTTCTGCTATCTTGTGGCACCATGAGCTGTTCCCCTCCGTAGCCCTCTGCCGTGCCGCTGCCTGGAAGCAGCCGAGTATGGACTGAACCCTCTAAGACTGTGAGCCAAACAGACCTTTCCCTCTCTGACTGGGTGTCCGGTGTTTTGTCTCAGCAGCGAGAGGAGTAACTAAGACAGAGTGCTCGCTTTCGAGGTTGTGAGGAAATCTCGGCCACTCCGCAATACGTCACAGCACGCAAAGTGGCCAGCAGAGTTATTAGTTGGTAGTTAAATCTGATTTTATTGAGCACGCCCTTTCATAACCCTGATGCTGTGGCAGGCGCTGCCTATGTAACATATTCTGGTTGCTACTCATTAGATCCTCCCCACGCCCAGCATACCAGGTCCTACTCTTGTGTCCATTGTCCAGATGAAGAAACGGAGGCGCAGAGCTGAAGGGATTTTCCCCAGGTTGTGAAGCTAGGAAGGACGCGGCACCGGAACGGGAACCCGAGTAATCTCGTTTCAGACTCCCCGTACTCGGCTGCGGCGGTTATCACGTAACTCACTACTTGGATTATTTTCAGGATACAGACTGCTGTTCTCATCACTCTCAGTTCCGCTCGCAAAGCAGGAAAGTTCAGCGGGGAGAAAAGTGCGTTATATAAAATGGACTCAGACGCCCTGTGCGCCTGCCGGCCCAGCGCCTCCGCACGGCGGCTCCCTCCGTGCCTGCCTTGTTTGGCTCAGGTGTTTGCTGACGCCTCGCTGCCCTGGGGAACGCTCCTCCGAAACCCAGGAAGCCCTTTCTACTGTGAATTCCTACAGCGCCACACAGTCCTCCTTGGCTGCAAAAACCACAGTACATTTATATTATTGGACTTTATTTTTTTCATGTGATGGATTGAACCTAGGGCCTCATGCTGTGCCACTAAGCTACTCTCAGCCCCATTGTTGTACATTTCTAAAATTGTTGTGAAAACAGTACTTTACTGTTTAATCACTTTTAAGCTCACAGTTCAGCGATGTGAAGTATGTTCACATTGTTATGCAACAGATGTGTAGAACTTCTCATCTTGCAGAACAGGACCTCTATACCATTAAACATGAATCTCTCTCCTTCCCCCCCCCCCCGCAACCTTTTGGCAGTCATCTTTCTTTTGCTTTGTTTTGTTTTGTTTTTGAGAAAAGGTCCTGCTCCATAATTCAGCCTGGCTTTGAATTCATTGTGTAGTGCAGCCTGGGCTTGAACTCGTGGGGGACCCTCCTGCCTCAGCCTCCCAAGTGCTTAGGTGACAGACATATGCCACCATGCCCGGCTGGCAGTCATCTTTCTATTTTCTTTTTCCATAGTTTTATTTTTATCTTGAGATAAGGTCTCACTGAGTAGCCCAGACTGGCCTTGAATTTGTGATCCTCCTGCCTCAGCCTCCCAAGTAGCTGGGATTACTTCTGTGTGCCAGCTCACCCGCATCTTCCTGTGAATTTTGACTGCTTTAGTACTTTGTATGGGTAGATCTGAACCATACTGGTCCTTTCATGCTTGGGTTATTTCATACTGTCCTTGAGGGTCATCCATTGCAGCAGCTGAAATATTTCCTTTCTTTTAAGGACTGCACCCTATTCCACTGTCAGAACAGACCACATTCTCTGTTATGTATCTGTGGGCAGACATTTGGGCTGCTTACAGTTCTTGGCCATTGTGAATAATGTCGCAAAGAACATGGGTGTGCAAATATTCGAGATCTGCTTTGAATTTGGGGGGTATGTACCCAGGAGCAGGGTCAGTGGATTGTATGGGAGATCTACTTTTAACTTTTAGAAGCATCTCTCCGCTGCTCTCCTCAGCGGCGGCGCAAATCTTCCATTCCCACGGCAGCGCACCATGCCCCACTCCCGCTTATTTTCTGTTCCTCTGATAGTGGGCAGGTAATAGGTGCTTTTCAATTGTGTGTGTGTGTGTGTGTGTGTGTGTGTGCGTGTGTGTGCGTGCGTGTGTGTGTCCCAGTACAAGGACTGGACCCAGGGCCTTCGCACTGAGCTGCATCCTCAGCCCTCTTTATCCTTTATTTTGAGGCAAGTTCTCCCTAAGTCTCTACATTGCCCAAGCTGGGCTGAAACTTGTAGTCCTCCTGCCTCAGCCTCCCCGAGGGCTGGGATTACAGGCTGCTCCACCGGGCACTCTGTGGTTTTGATTAACGGTCATTTGAAACTAATTCGCATTTCCCTCACGGTGTGTCTGGTGGCCAGCGTTTCGGCGGGCGCAGCGCGTCTGGCATCTGGCGCGCAGGGCAGTTCGCCATGCAGCGCGGGCAGCGAGCACAGCGCTCGGACGCCAGCCGGTGCGGCGGGAAGTCGGCCCGGAGCCAGCGCGCGCCACCTGCGGGCCGCGGGTCCGGAGCGCGGCGGTGGCCGGGATGCGTGCTCTTCCGCCAAGGAGGGGCGGCTGGGACGGGGATTGGAGAGGAGGAGGTGCCAGGTACGTGGCGGGGCGCGGGCGCAGGGGCAGCGCGTCACGGAGGCTCCGCGGGAGGCCGGCTGGCAGCTGTAGGAAGAACAGTTGCACCCATTACTCAGGTGCTTACTCGCCCGTGCCCACCCGGTAAGGATTTTATGAGCCTGGAGAGGTGAGTCAGAGCGCAGGCTTTGGAAGGCCTGTCTGCTGTGCATCTCTAAGCAAGTTACTTGTACTCTCTGGGCTCCAGTTTCTATCTCTGTAAAGAAGAACGGAATAGGACTTCTTTATAGGGTTTGTGTTGAGCTTTCCGGGTGGTGGGGACACAGGCGGTGCTTCCTGAATGTTTTTTTTGTTTTGTTTTATACCGGGAATCGAACTCAGGACCTTATACTTTCCAGGCAGGCACTTGTGCCACTGAGCTAAACCCCCCGCCCTATTGCTTCCTGAATGTTAAATGTTATTTCCCGTGGAATAACCCCCTGCACGCGGGGCTCCTGCCCCATTTTATCCATCAGGAGATTGGAGCTCAGATGCCTCAAGTAATTGGCTCACAGCAATTAAATGGGAGTGGTAGGGGTTTGAAGCCAGCAAATCAGACTCCAGCGTCTGCAGATTAACGGTCTAATCCAGGTCCCTCTGTGTCCTAGAGGGAGGAACCCTGTTATGCTACTGTTTCCCATCAATGAAACGGATGCAATAATAGTACTTGGCCCATGCGGTTGTTGTGAGGATTAATTAAGTCGATCAACACACACAGGCGCCTCTGATTAGTGAGGGCCTCCACTGGGCCCGGATTCTTCTCTGGTGTTATGGCAGATGCATCCCTGGTGCCTGGCACAGGGCAGATGCTCAGAAAATGCTTGTTGAACGAGCAAGGAACACACACGACTTTTATCCTTCCAGCAGTGCTGCTTGTCCCAGGCTGCTGGAGAGGAGACTGCTGTTCAGAGAGGGCGGAGCACTGCCCCGGCTTACACAGGAGGTCGGTACAGAAGCTGGAATGTAAACCCAGGTCTGTTCATCATGGAATCTGTGGTCTTTTGCTTGAGATCCTGGTTAAGTCTTAGTTTCCTGAGCTGTAAAAATGGAGAAAATAACAGCACCTAACCTGTAGTTTTTTGTGGGAATTAAATTAAGGTGGAGCCCCGAGAACACAGCCTGGCACTTCACCACGGAAGCCACAGGAAATGCTGCACCGCCCACGCGGAGCGAGGCGGGAGGGGCAGCGCCGCAGACGTGTCCACTGAGGACAGGGCAGGGCAGTGGGGAGGCGGCAGGGGCGGGCGCCGGGGCGCTGTCCTGCCTTCTGAGCAGCCCCTGTTTGCTCCTGGGAATTGCAGAGAAGCCCCTGGCCACGGCCAGATGGTGTCCACGGTCCCTGCTGTCTGTCCTGGTCACCGGGAGACTGTCTGCAGGACCCAGCCCTCACGGCAGCCAATGCATTTGGCTGTGGGAGGAGGACTGTATATTCTGCCCGTCCCAGCGGAGCCGGGGTCCAAATGTCATCTCTGAGCCACCCCCAGCTCTGGGACCTGGGCAAGTTGCCTTGACGTCCCAGGTGCCTCCGTTCGTAGGACAGGAAGATAACTGGGTCCCATAGAGCTGCTGGGGGAGGACCTGAGCTCAGGCTTAGAAAGCATTGCACGCAGGGCCTGGCACTCAAGGAGTGACCACTGCCTGTGCTCGTGTTAGCCGGTGCTTGCTGCCCTCTGCCGCAGCTGGCCTGGGTCTGTGGCTGAGCAGAAAAACCTTGCTGCGAGGGTAAAAAGGCACCTTCCTGGGGCCTCTGTGCATCTGCGGTCTCCTTCCAGGGCTCCCCACCAGCCAACTCCTTGGGAAGGCCAGTGCGGCCCGTACCTGTGCCCAGGCAGTTTCTGGGGCAACAAAGTTGGCACAGTGTGGGAAGGGCACCATGCTGCCTGCCTGGGGTATGGAGTTCCCTCTTGTGGGGCCCTGGGCTGGGGAGGGAGCCTCATCTTTTAATGCTGTCATAGTCATTAATGTCTGTTCTTTTTTTTTTTTTTTTTTTTCCGGTTTTTATTTCCGGTACTGGGAATTGAACTCATAACCTTGCACATTAACGTCTGTTCTATGTGCCAAGCATACTGCTAAGCCCCCAGCTTTATAATCTTTAGCACTTGGGCTCCGGAGCCTGATAGCCTAGGTTCAAATCCTGCTTTGGTTACTTTTTAGCAGTGTGACCTTGGGCCAAGTAACTTAACCTCTCTGTTCTGCAGATGACTCATCTTAAACGCAGTGGTTGTTAGCAGTGTCTAGCTCATAAGGCTGCTGTGAAGATTCACTATCACCCACACATATATAGTGAGAGAAAGAGCGTAATGCTAAATGGTCACTTTTAATATATTATAATTATCTCCAATTTACAGCTGAGGAAGCTGAGGCAGGTCAGGGAAACTGATAACTGCCCAAGGACACAGAGCTGTCCTTTCTTCTCCTACCTCTGTCCATTTATTTCTATTTCCTTTGCGGCCCTAATTTATGCCCCCTCCCCATCCTGGTACCGTCACCAGCCACTCGGGGATCCCTCTTCTTGTGTCTGGGGCCCCAGCACATGCCGCTTTTGGAAAGTTCTCCTCCCCTGCACCTCAGAGTTCTCAGTGATCTCAGACAGCTCTTTCATCTACCCTTCCTAGTGTGTTCTCCAATTGCGCGTGGCACATACACAACGTATTCTTAGAGCTAACTTATAAAAGTGCTTGCTGAGAAGCTCACGGGCTGTGCTGCCTCATCCCTGCTGGTGACTGCTGTTTAGAGTTTCATGCAGGAGATGTTATCAAAAAATACAATATTTTAATTAAAAATGTATTACAGTAAAAGACACACAGCCATCAACCCCCTCCTCACAAAAGTTCCCCTCACACTCATCCTGTCGTTCCTGAAGCCGTTCTACAAGTCCTGTTTTGGAGTGTTCAAGCCCAGCCTGGGCAACTTAGCAAAACCCCATTTTAAAATAAAAAATAAAAAGGGCTGGGAGTATAGCTCAGTACAGAGGCCCAGGGTTCAACCTCCAGTACCACAAAAAAACAGCAATAACAAACAAACACAAAAGGGCTATAAAGTCTGGTCTTGTACACATTTCGCTATACGTAGTCAAAAGGGGTAAACTAGAAACGAAAGAAATGACCGGTCGTAAATTCCTACGGTTCAGAACTCCTGGCCGGCTATGAGGCATAATCATTCAACCAGCGTTTCAGTTTGATCAGTTTATCATTAGGTAGCTTACAGATTTACTAGGAAAAAAACATCCATAGAGCATATCTTGTAAAGAATCAAGAAACAGGAAGATTGTGGAGATCTGACTCATGTATACGGCCCCTGGAGAAAGAGCAACGAAATTTCCAGTTGAAGACATTTCCTTGCTGGTACACTTAAAGCAAAAACGAAATGATAATCTTCCTAAACTTCGGGGACTTCTGGACGCGCGCCCCGCGATGCTGTTTCGCTCTGCAGAGTAACACACCGTTCTAACCGTGAACCGCGTAGACGCCCTTGGTGGAGAGACCGCGGGCCGGCGCAGCCTCAGCCCTCCGCGCTTCCCCGAGACCGCCGGCTGCAGCTACACCTCCGAATAAGCCTCCCCTTGGTATTTTGTGGCCCATTTCCCACCACAGCGCGCAGCAGTACGAGCACCGAGCCGCTGGAGCAGCAGGCAGCGCAGGCAGCCTGGAGCCGAGGCCCAGAAGAAGGTGAGCACAGCCCGCGGGGTGGGGGTGGGGTGGGCCTTGGAGGCCCCTCGGGAGCCGAGCCTGGTCCAGCTCTTTTTCTTTAAATGAGCCCCACGAAGATTCAAATGCCATGGGAAAAGGAACTTGTTCTGGCACTTAAAAAAATATAGGAATCTTACCGAGTCCTAGATTATCTACTTGTTTCTTTCTTTCCGAATGTCTAAGAAGTCTCCTGCGCACAGAAAACCCTGCAGGAAGGATTGGCAATCCGGCAGGTGGGGTTTCCCCCGCTGAACCTGGAGTCCCAGGCGGCTGGACATGAGCACTAGGATAGTACCTTCTTTCTCAGGTCACATTACCAGCACTTGGACAGGTTCCATTCTCCCAGTTTGCCGATGAGAGGTTAAAACTGAGGCTCAGAGAGGTTGAACAATTCAAATGCTAGAGTCAGCGCTTGGATCCCAGTCGGCCCGCCTTGGAATGCGAGCTGTTTTCACACTGCCTGTCCTTTATCTCTGCAGGGACTTGGCACTTACTGCCTAACCATAATTGCAGAGTTAAACTGCACGCTCTAATGCTGTCCTCAGGGACCTATCTGCAGCACAAGCAGCCAGTGCCTGGGGGTGTCTGCTAGAGCAGCCCTTTCCAGAGAACAGCTTGTTGGATTAATGATTTCAGATAGTCTCTTCCACAGGGGGAAAAACCCGCCTACTTACTTCCTTATGGTGTCTGAGAAATAAAATAGCCTCTAAAAGGGACTTTGCTCTTTTTATTGCGCTGATGCGGGAAGAACATTGATTAAAGGACACAGCCACGTTCGGGAAGAAAGACACGAGTTGGAAGCCGAGTCAGGTTCTACTTGGCAAGCCCGGTGCCATGGGCACAGCTGTGGTGCTTTGGCTGCAAGACCAATCTGCGTGTTAACAGGTGAGAGCCTGCGAGAGCTGAGAACCAGGGGGAAAGAAAACTCTGGGTAAACATCCCTCTCCTCTTGGGAGCAGAGTGGCAACCAGTGTAGTGTAATGGTAGGACCGAGCCACCAAGCTGCGCAGTGTTTAGGGGAACCCATGCAGAGGACGGAAAGATGAGATTCGGGGCTTGGGGTCTCCACCGTGTGTCTCCCTGGCTTTGACGAGAGTGTAAAGGGAACCCACCTGGATATTTCTGCAGGACTGAGGGCAGATCAGAGAGATGGAGGTGGAGGTCGCACAAACACTGGCGATGCCTGGGACTGTGCTGTGGAGAGCAGGCACGGGGGCTGTCCTGTTGCTTTCTGCTGGATGCAGGAACAGAATAGATGTGCAGTAAATATTTGTCAGAGGAAAGACTGGTGGGAAGTGGGAGGCCAGAGAACTCGGTTGTGGGCGCAAGGTCTCCAGTTGCTGGCTAAAATCGGAATCCCAGCCTTCCTAGGTCCTAACTGTGAGACCCTGGGGAATTCTTGTGCCTGTCTGGCCTTGGTGTCTTTACCCGTACATGGCTGGATGCTGAAAGCGCCCCCTCCACATAGGATATCAGGGAAGAGTATATGGGGCACGATATGCATCCAGTAAGAGCTGCCTCAACCCCCTTCATCTCTGAGTCTTTCTCTCCCTCCCCCGATTAACAGTGATAGTGTTGAAGGCCACGATCACAGTTCAGGGTCTGCAGGCAAAGGGGTACAGGCTTTGATCTCGTTCTGCTTCTGGTTAGCTGTGTGAGGTTGGCTGAATTGAGTCAGTTAACCCCTCTGGGCGTCTATGTGATCATCATAAAGGAGGAACTCTCTAAGGTGGTCTGAAGACGCAGTTGCTAAGGCATTTGAAGGTTGTAGTATTTGGGATTCTGATGGCTCCATACATGGTGCCGCCTTTATGTTTCTTATCATCAGGAGATGATATGTTTCTTCTCCTCTCTGCACGGGAGAGAGGAGAAGTGCTCCACAGAGATGGCTGTCAAAAGTGGGGCTTAGAGTTGGATTTTCCCAGGAAAAGTTCTCTCCCCACAAGACGGTGTCAGGCGGAAGGCACATACATCTTCACCACAGTTCAGTGAGTCACTTGATGAATGCTTTTACGAAGATTTCCCAGAACAGGGCTGGGCATATAGGTCAGCGGTGTAAGTGACTGCCTGGCAAGTGCAAGGTCCTGAGTTCGATTCCCGGTACCAAAAAAAAAAAATTTCCCAGAACAGGGTGACAAAGATAACTATATTATTGTGAAGGTCCATTGTCCCTAGAGATAAGCCCCGGCTGTGGAATTATCAGGTAGTGTCATTTCTGTAAAGGAATTAATAGGGGAAAAAATGATATTTCCATATTTTTATAAATGCTAGAACAAATTCTGTTGCCTATAGTATTTCAATCTGAGTATTGCTTAAAAGAAAAAACAAGTCTTATTTCTGTAATTCAGAAAAAAAATCAGCAGCTCGTAGTTACCATTACTAACCTTTGATGTTATTAGCACCCACATTAAATGCAAAATGGTGTTGGATGTGGTGGTCCATGCCTGTAACTCCAGCATCTGGGAAGCTGAGTCAGGAGGATCACAAGTTTGGGCCTATCTTAGGCAATTTAGTGACTTAGCGAGACCCTGTCTCAAAATAAAAAGTGAAGGCCTTGGGTTCAATCCTCAATACCAAAGAAAGAAAGAAAGAAATTTTTAAAGTAGAGATGGAAATTTCTCCCTCCGCAGAGACTTGAGTTATACATGTATAATCAGAGGCAAAACAGTGGAAATGAGACAGGGAGGCTCCGAGAAGATGGCTTAATTTGTCCCGAGAACTGCCTGCCCTTCCCTCGGTGAGAGGAGACATGGTTGCCAGTCCATGTGGAGCTGGGCCAGAATGGAGCCCAAAGGACAAACCAGTAATTCTAATGCTGTCTTAATTGAAGATGTCAATGTTTAGTTCATCATGGATTCTGTTACGCTTTGGCTTTGAGGAAGGTACCGGGGTTTGAACCCAGCGCCTCCACACTGACCTATATTCCCAGCCCTATTTATTTATTTATTTATTTGTTTATTTTATTTATTTATTTATTTTGAGGAAGGGGTGTCACTAATTTGCTAATTTACCTGGGCTCAAACTTTTGATCTTCTTGACTCAGCCTTCCGGGGCATTGGGGTTACTAAAGGTCTGTCAGTTTGTAAAGCTTTTATTAGGGGAACGTACAGAGGGCTGCAGGCAGCAGGAGAAAGGAATGTCCTCTGGGTGTCTTTGCAGTGAGGGATCAGAATGCAGAATTTACATGAGGGCTGAAGGAATTTTACCTCAAAACCATGCCAGTTTCTTTCAGGGTTTGCTGCAACAACCTAAGGACCTTTATCAGTGTCTGGAAAGGTTCAGGCCCCCGGTGTGGGCTTAAGCCTGCTGGGAAAATCCTGTAGCCGACTGGGCCACAGGGCAGTTATGGCACTCTGACTTTTGGTCAGGACAAAAGAGAAGGTGGGGTTTTGGGGGGACCCTAAAATCCTACTAAACTCTCAGATATTGGGGAAGGGTTGCACACTGACCGAGACCCCAACACCAGCTGGGTGTCCACACTTTCATTAAATCTGGGCCCTGTCTACCTGGAGACAGTGTCAGACCCCACAGGCTAAGGGCTTAGTCCCATGAGACTGACCCCACCCAGGTGCCAATCACAAGTAAGCTTTGGCCTCTTGTCAAGAGAAAGTACAACAAGTTTAGTTTAAAGATCTTAATTGACTTGTCTTTCTTTTTCCTTTTGTTTTTTTTCCCTAGCACTGGGAGTTGAACCCAGGGCCTTCACATTGAACCACAGCCCTAGGCCCCCATGCCCTTTATCTTTATTTTAACACAGGGTTTCACTAAGTCATTAAGTTCCCCGGGCTGGGCTCCAACATCCTCCTGCCTCAGCCTCCCAGAGTTCTGGGGTTACAAGTATGTGCCACTGCATCCAGGTGATTCTAGAACTACATAACCCCTTATTCTGTAAACTAGAAGTGACTGTTTTGATGAGCCGGGTGAAAACATGGAACAAGAAGCAGGTTGATTGTGCCAAATGTACTTTCCCTGAAAAGGTTAAAGCAGAGGGGACTTTGCTATCATGTCAGCTGAAACTGTCTTGATCAAGGATTTGACTATAGCCTCTTTCCTTCCTTGAAAACTCAGATGAACAACTTAGTTTGGTCTTGGTGGTGTGGAACGTTAACATGAGTGATTCCATTTTGGTTTGGTTCTCTTTGGCCTAGAGCGCAAGAGCTCAGTCCAAACTGAGAATTCTATTTAATATGCTGACCTTTGACTAATCAGCTAGGAATTAATGGTTCCCCCAACTCTTTACCAGGTTCAATCATTTGCCTGCACAGCCTTCACAACTCAGGGAAACACTCTCGTTCTTCTTCATCAGTTTACTGTCAAGGATATGATAAAGGGTACTGATAGCCAGGTGAAAAAGGCACAGGGCAAGTTCCAGAAGGGTGTCGAGTGCAGGAACTTCTGTTCCTGTGGAGCTGCGGTGCACCGCTAACAACAAGCTGCGTCTAGCCTGGAAGCGCCCTGAACCCTGTGTAGTTTGGGGATTTGTGTGGCGGTTTTGTTACGCAGGCTTGACCTGTTGCTATTCTGTCTCTATCCAGCCCCTGTCTCCTTCCAGGAGAAGAGGGTTGGGGCTAGAAGTTCCAGCTTCTAACCATAGCTTGGTCTTTCTGGTGACATCCAGAATCCATCATCCAGGAATCCACCAAGAATCATCTCGTTAGAGTGAAAGAGGCTTCCATCTGCCAGGAAATTTCAAAGGATTAGGATTAGGAGCTCTGTCAAGACCTGAGATTAAAGACCAGCTGGGGATAGAGCCCAGGGCCTCATGCATGTTAGGCAAGTGCTCCACCACTTGCATCCCCAGCCCTTTGTAAATTTTTTAAAATTTTAAGACAGAGTCTCACTACATTGCCCACTGGCCTTGAACTTGATATCCTCCTGCCTCAGCCTCCCAAGTAGCTGGAAGTAAAGCTGTGTGCCCCGACACCCAACTTCTTTTCTCTTTTATTTCAAGTGCTGTGGATCAAACCCAGGGCATCACACATGCCAGGCAAGCTGTACTGCTGAACTTCACACCAGCCCTAAACCAAATGTTAGAATGAAAGATTTTCGGGGCTGGGGATTTAGCTCAGTGGCACAGTGCCTGCCTGAGTTCGATTCCTGGTACCGGAAAAAAAAAACAAAAAAGAAAGATTTTCCCATCACCCATATTGATCAGATGATTACAAGAGTTTTAGGAGCTCTGTGCGAGAACCCAGGGACCAAAATCATATGCATTGATAATATTATTATAAATCACAATATCACATGGGCATAAATAATCGTGTTCATTTTAGGCAAGTTGTGCCCATAGAAAACAACATACTGTATAACTTTATGTCCCTTCATGTGGGCCGCTGAAGGAAATGGATTGGTAGGACCAGGTGAGCTGAGCTATTTTCCTGAGTGCCCTTAACAGCTGACAATCAGGTCGGAATGTGGTCTGCTCATGTCTGGACCCAATGTCCTTTAAGCTTTCAGGGGATTGCTTATTTTGGAGTTTCTTCGCGTCTTTAAGTTTTTGCTGCAGAGAGGGTGCCTGGCCTTTACCACGTCTCTGACCCTACCTGCTTCTTGCTCATTCCCACGTGGATGGCGTCATGAGGCGATGCTTCCTGGGCCAGTGTCACAGCCGCTAGCCCGCCTCTTCTTTCCGTTGTGTCCGAAACACGATTCTGTCTCTCAGATACCTTTTGGGGGCTTGCTTTAAGCTTATCCTCAAGCAAGTTGGAACTTTCTTACATTTTGCATATCTGCAAATGGCTCTTAATTTTGTCTTCAAATGTGCTTGGCAGTTTTGCTGGGCACCAGATTTTAAGTTGAAGTCATTTTTTGTCAACACTAATATAATATCTGTTGGTACTGATGTGAAGTCTGATACCAGTGTGACTTATTCCTTTGAAGATAAAAGGATGTGAGTTCTGAGCATTTTCAAGATTTTCTCTTCAGCTGTGACGATGTCAACTTTTATGAGGGTATAAGTGTGGGTTTTCCCGTGTTTATCCACAGTTGCTGATGCATTTAGCACAACGATCATGTCCTTGTTCAACTCAGTGGGTCTTATTTGTCTTTGATCATTTCTGCCCTTTCATTTTCTCCTGTTTTATAGATACTGCACTTCCTGGACCAGGCTTCTATGTCTCTTAAATTTTCTAACATACTTGTCATTAACATTTCAGCCTTCATTCTGGGAGATTTTCTTAACTTCATCTTCTAAATCTTCTACTGCATTTTAAACAGGCAGTCGCAGTCACTGTTTTCTAGCTTGGTCCTCTTTGGCTCCTCTCTGACCTTTTTCTATAACAGTCTGTTCCCCCCTTTTTTTGGAGTACTGGGTGTTGAACCCAGGGTCTTTGCACTAAGCTACATCCCTAGGCCATCGTGTGTGTGTGTGTGTGTGTGTGTGTGTGTGTGTGTGTGTGTGTTGAGGCAGGGCTTTGCTAAATTGCCCAGGTTAGGCTTGAACTTGTGATCCTCCTGCCTCAGCCTCCCAGAGTGCATTAGTTAACCCTGCTGGGAAGCATTTGTTTTCCCAGCAGACCCCATCCCTGACCAGCAGGACTCACTGAGATGTCTGGGTACACAGGTGGGCAAGCCTCATTAAACCAGGTTAAATCTTGGCTATCAAATTCCTCCTCATCATCCACAAGCCCCTTTCATTTATGACACCCATTTCCAGTTCTGGATTCCCAAGACCACCCTTGCATTAAATAGTTCTTCATAAGGACCATAGAAGCCACCCCCAAAGCTGTTATATCATGCTTACGGTTTGTTACAGCTAAAGGATGCAGACAAAAATCAGCCAAGCGAAGAGGTGCACCGAGTGGAGCCCAGGAAAGCACCAAAGGTGGGCCTTGCACCTGTTTCCTCCCTGCGGCACCGAGGCCAGTGTCAGGGTCGAGCATGCCTGTCAGACAGGGCTCGTGGCTTATTGCCAGCCAGGGCAGCGCACCTGAGCCATGGAGTCCAGAAGCTTCACTGGGGCTGTTGCATGGACACAGTTGGCATCCACATGGCTGACCTCCATCTCCAGCCCTGCCAGAGGCCGCCTGATACTGGATGAGCCCAATTCCCCACCCTGATTACATTGTCCCTGTTGATTGGCCAAAGACCCTAGATAAACAAAGATACTTTTATTACAGAACATATTTCAAGGCTTAGAGATGATCTCCTAGAATCTGAGGGCAAAGGCCATATCTTTGGATAATGCCAGATGTGGTAGTGCATGCTTGTAATAAACCCAGCTATTTGGGAGCCTGAGGCAGGAGGATCACAAGTTCAAGGCCAGGCTGGGCAATTTAGTGAGACCTTGTTTTAAAAACTTTTCTTAAAAGCTTGGGGATGTAGATCAGCAGTAAAGCATTGAAAAAAACAAAAAGCAAACAAGAAAACCTAAGCTGAATTCTTTATTACTGTCCATCCTAACACTAAAGGGCTCCTGTCAGAGCCGGGATCAGAGCAGTCTCCTTGTTCTCTTGCAAGCCTGCTAGCTAAATGCTCCAACTGCTGCATGCAGCCCTCTCCTTTTGCCTCCCTGCCTTCCCTGACCTTGGTGTTCCCTGGCATGAAGCTGAGTAGAGCTTTCTCCTCTGCCTATCTTTCCCAGGTGCCCATCTTTGCCTGGTGCCCATTTTGATCTACAGCTTCCCCACCCTACCTTATCTGGCAATGCAGGCATTCATTTTATCTTCTGAAAAGTCATCATCATCTGGCCCATTGGTTCCTTCCCTCTTGCCTTGCTTTTAATAGTATGGCTTTTAATAGTTATGTTTTCTGTAACTTCACTGGGAAGGAGGAAAGATCAGCATGTGGGTTTACCATCTTGAGTCCGAATGCCATTTCTTTTGTTACATGTTAACATAAAAGCTGCATAAAAAACGGCTTGGTTAATGACAGGCTGCAAATAGCACGGTGGTCTCTTTAGCATTGTTCAGTGGAGTTGCAACCGCCTTGGTTTGTATGAGTGTCCTCTAGGATGTTCACAGGACAAAGTTGCCTAATGATGCGTTTCACAGACTGTGTCCCCGTCTTCAGGTGATGCATGACTGGTAATATTTAGCCTTTTGTTCCTTTATCCTGAACCTGAGTTTGCCATGTGACCAGGCAAGGACAAATCAAATCTATCCTGTGGCTTAATGAAAGAACCCAGAACTTAGAGTTCAGTAGCCCCAGGTTCTGGCCCTGTCTATGGACAAGGTACTTTGAGCAAGTGACTTTATATCTTTAGAAAATGGAAAAATACAGAGGTGCCAAGTGTAGAATCAGACCACTTGGGTGTATACCCACGTTCTAGCTCTTACCTGTCTGTGCCTCTTATTGGTAAGATAAGGATTATAATAGCCTATTCTTGGGGCTATAGTAAGATCTTAATGGATTAATAGCTATCAGTTCTTATCACAGTGTCTGGCATGCACAAGTTAGACGTTTGTTATCATTGGTTCCTACTTCTTCTTTTCTCTCTGCAAGTCTGGAACAATAGTGCTTGGGTTGCATTATATAATATTTGTTTACACAGACATCTTATAGGGATCTGAATGAGTCTGACTGAGAGCTAAGCTTCAGTCCTGGAAGCGAGAGCACAGGAGGCTTTTTCCCATGTGTATGCGGAGTTGACACAGGCCCAGGCTCATTGGTGTGTGCGAGGCTCACCCCAGTTTACTGCTCCTCCCTGTCTTTTCTAGACATAGTGAAGAGCAAGAAGGGATCCTAGCCACCCGGCCACTAAGTGTTACCACTGTCCACTGTTCTGGGCAGGCTTCAGGTGCACTGACAGTGGGGGAGGGAGAGAACCATGTCCATAACTCAGAGGTCTCCAGAAACCTGGGACTTTCCTCGGTGGGTAGCAGGTGAAAACCTGGAATGTACACCTTGAGCTGTCTCCAGATGTCCCCGAGAGCAGGTCCTTGGTCTTCTGGAGGGGCTGGGATAGTCCATCCAAGCCAGCAGGGCTGAGCTGCTGAGCTACACACAACCCAAGGATCTGCTTGTTTCCTCCACCTCTCTGCTTGCTTCTTTCTGCTGCTCTGCAGAAATTCTCAAACTCTAGAGCACAGAAAAACCACTTGGGAAATACAACACAAAGGCAGATTTCCAGGCCCCACCCCAGATTTATTGAATTAAAACTTCTGGGAATGGGGCCTGAGTGAGGATGGTTTTCCTGGGGGTGGGGAGGTCCCAGGACACAGAACTTCTAGCGCTAAAACCAGTGGGCTGCCTGACAGTCCAGCCTCCTGTCCCCAGCGAGCTGCGGAGTCGCAGTCATGGGCACCCAAGCCCGATGTTCCCTGATGCCCCCTGCCCAATGATGCTTTCTGTGCTGGAGTTTCTTTTGGCTCTATCCTACTTTTCTTTCCTTCCTAGTCAGCTCTTGTGACTATTTAAACTGAAGTTAATTAAAATAAAATAAAAGCAAAAATTCAGCTCCTCAGCTGCACTAAGCACATTTTAAGTACTTCAGAGCTTCATGTGGTTAGTGGCTGTGGTGCTGGACAGTGCAAGTACAGAATGATTCCATTATTGGAGCAAGTTCAACTACACAGCATCGCCCTCGATCAGTGATGGCAAAGCTTTTAGAGACGGGTGCCCAAACTGCAGCCCCAAACCCACTTATTTATCACAAAGTGCCAACACTGCCATTAAACTTGAATACTCAGGTTCTAGGTTAGAAAAAACAACACATACATTAACATCTTTTGTCTTAAAAGAAAAATAACACATATGCCATAGGATCGCCACCACTGCCCCAGATCAAGCTTGCTCAACCTCAGCGCTGTCCTCAGTTGCTGCCATGTCATTCTCTGTGGTCAGGGGCTCTCCTGTGCGCCACACACGCTTAGCAGCATCCCTGGCCCCTGCTGGACGGCAGTGTAACACCCTCCTCTCCTGAGCTGTGATAAAAACGTCCCCAGACATTTGACAATGTGTCCTCAGAGGCAAAGCTGTACCCACTTCAGAGCTATTGCCCTAGATACATGAGATATATGGCTTTCACCGGTTTCTTTCTAAAATAATAAAAGCCAGCCATATATCTTGCATTTTACAAGTAAAACATTGGCATCTGAATGCAAACTGTGTTGCAGTTGATTTCAAGATCCATGAGCTTCTCCTGCTTTGAGGAAAGTCTTGTTCCAAACTGGCTTTTACACTGGGAGGTTTGGGTTTACAGAAAGGGTGAGATCCTTGAAAGCGATTTGGTGCATGGCCTCCGGTGCCCCAGCTAGTAGAATAAGATTTGGGGGTCTTCAAACATTCATGTAAGTAAGTAATTTCTCCATTCTAGCTACTTCTCATTTCCTTTTCTCTTTTCTTTCCTCTGTCTCCCCTTCTCGCTCTCTGTCCCCGTCTTTCTCTCTCCCTGCCCCCGCCCTGCCCTCTCTTCCTCCCTTGCTCTCTCTTTCTTTCTTCAGTGCTGGAGACCAAACGTAGGGCCACAGACATGCCAGACAAATGCTCTACCACTGAGCTATACCCCCAGCCCTGTAGGTTGTTCCTAAATTTTACTTGTGGAAATTAATTGGTGACACTTGCCATCTCCCATCCCACTTCCCATTTCTTCCATTTATTTATTTTTGTGCTGTGGGTTAAAACCAAGGCCTCACACGTGCTAAGCATATGCTCTACCACTGAACTGCACCTCCCGCCCCCTCTTATTTAAAAACTATGTTAGAATTCATCTTAATCTGATGTATCAAGAAGCATTTGCTACTTTTGTGGTAAATGCAGTACATTAGACTATTTTCTTAATGGATTTTTTTTTGTCTTAAGGGATATCCTTTATGTGATTAGAATTCACATTCTAGCTTCCGACCCCTTCTTACTTACCAAGATAAATTATATTCTCTTTGCATTCATGAAATATATTACCTTCCTCGAGAATTAAGTGAATTCTTGAAATCTTGGTAAAAGTTTTTGCAAAGGGAAACAAAAAAACCAGAAGACACAGCTCTTTTCATTATATAATGTTTATTGAAAATACCATCTCGAATCATAGGCTGTTTTCCAACAGTATGGCTGTGAACATGACTGACTCCATGGCAGAAGCACTCTCTCAAAAGCTCCCTGGATCTTATACCAACAAGTATTTAGTTACAAGGAAAGGTTTAAGTGAGGGACTGCCCTCAGCTGCTGATTAGAGACTATTTATGTTACCTTTATTTCCTGGTTCCACACATTACCCATTAAAGACAAAGGAATTGCAAAGCATTTGTTGTAATGGCTTTGAGGCTGCTGGCCAAAGCTAACACAAGCTTCAAAAGACCAGTAAAACATAAGTTATGATATTTTGTATATGCAAAACATTTATTTATATAATTCATGTTATATATAAATATATTTTAATTGCAAAAATTAATTCTGTCTACTCTTTTTACATTTTATTCAGTCATTCCTCAGTATCTGTGGGGGACTGGTTCCAGAATCTTCTCCAAAGAGAATCTGTGTTTGATTGTGCAGAAGTAGAGTCCTCAGACATGAGGGCTGGGGGTGTTTGTCGCTATTTGTTCTTTAATCCTCTATAGCTCACCACAGTCTACTGTTTCTTTTAAGTTACTGAGAGAAAATAGCACAAGGAGGCATTTGACCTGGCATCCCCACTTGCAAATGCACCTAAGATAGACAGAATGAGACCCAATGCATATGTAAATCAAAATGTCATAGCTGGGCATGGTGGCCCACACCTGTAATCCTAGAACTCAGGAGGCTGAGGCAGGAGGATCAATGCAAGTTCAAGGCCAGCCTACGTCACACAGTGAGTTCAAGTCCAATCTGAACTGCATAGGGAAACCCTGTCTCAAAAAAAAAAAAAAAAAAAAAAAAAATCACATGTACCTCGTTACTATATAAAATTATGTCAGTCAAAAATCAAACATTTTTGGCAATACCTGCAATTGAATCTAGAGAGTACTGAGCCACACCTCTACTCTTTTTTTTTTGAGAACATTTCACTATGCAGTTCAGGATGGCTTTAAACTCAGTATGTAGCCCAGGCTGGCCTTGAACTCAAGGTGATCCTCCTGCCTCAGCCTCCCAAGTGCTAGGATTATAGTATGCCAGCATACCTGGCTAAAAACAAAACATTTTTTAAAGCCAGCCTGAGAGAAGAGACAGGACAGATAATACCAGCAGTTTACAGTAGCATCAGCAGACCAGATTGATTTGGGTAAAGTTTGCAATTATGTGGGACCAAGTAAGGGAAAATAAGGGTGAAGGAGTAAGTTTTCATGGGACTAAATGTATTCCACTAAGGCTGTCCATCCTTCTGAGATTGGGCCACTTTCTCTTCCTTTTTCAAAATAGCCATAAAATGTTGTGTGCATGCATAGTGATTGCCCGCTCTGATTGTGGTCAAGACTTTTAATGTCCTTATTGGCAGAATAGAATATTGGCAGCCCTAGGTTCTTTCTCCTCCCTCGCACCTTACGAAAACAATTTTTAAAACATTTTGGTTTGGCTTATTTTAAATCAAATGGATGATGACTCATTGGGACTGGTTAAGAGTTTCTACCGGATCTCTTTCATGAGGTTTTGTTTTGTTTTGTTTTGTTTTGTTTTACTAGGAATTGAATCCAGAGTCTCTCTTACCCATGCTAGGTAAATGCTCTACTCCTGAGCTATATCCAAGCTCTTTTTAAATTTTATTTTGATTTGTTTTTTTTTTTTTTTTTTTTTTTTGGTTTTTTTTCTGGTATCGGGAATCAAACTCACGACCTCACGCTTGCCAGGCAGGCGCTGTGCCACTGAGCTAAATCCCCAGCTCCTAAATTTTATTTTGAGACAGGATCTTATTAAGTTTGCCCAAACTGGCCTCAAACTCACAGTCTTCCTGCTTCAGCCTCCTGTGTAGCTGGGATTACAGGTATGGGCCATCATGCCAGGCACTTTTATGATTTTAACTGAGAGTCTTGAATATGTATGTGCCTTGTTACAGGAGCAAAAAGTTACAGGAGCAAAAAGAGCACCAATTTCTTCATATGGGTTGGAAGGTTGCCTTGTCATGTGTTGGCATGACAAAGTTCACACAGCTAGAAATTCAAAGGGACAGCTGTGGCCTCACTGTGGCCTCCTGTGGGTGACTTTGCATTTCATGCGGGACAGGCTTGCGGTTTTATAAGGGCCTGGCTTCTTTCCAGCCTTTCAGGTAACAAATGGCCTCAATTAGCAAAATTAACCTTCCGTCCTTTACAGTCTGCATGACCACAGGAGGTGGAAAAAGGACCAAGACAAGAGCCAGAGCTGGCCATCTACTGCTAGTACAGGCCTCTCTAAAGCTGCTTTCTCTTTTCTTTCTTTCTTTCTTTCTTTCTTTCTTTCTTTCTTTCTTTCTTTCTTTCTTTCTTTCTTTCTTTCTTTCTCTTTCCTTCTTTCTTTCTTTCTTTCTTTCTTTCTTTGTCTTTCTTCCTTCCTTCCTTTCTTTTTCTTCCTTCCTTCCTTTCTTTCTTTCTTCCTTTCTGTCTTTTCTTTCTCTTTCTCACCCTCTCCCTTTCTTTCTTTCTCTTTCTGTCTTTCTTTCTGTTTTTGAGACCATGTCTCACTATGTGGTTCAAGCTGGCCTTGAACTCACTGGCCCCGAATTCATGGCAGCGCTGCTCCCTCCCATGTGCTGGGATGACAGGTGCATGCCATCCAAAGTGCCATAAAGCTTTCCTTCTATCCACCCCACTGCATTCTTTTGTACAGATACATGAGGACCTGACACCTGGTGGGTTTTGATTGTCTCCAGTTTGTCATGCAGACTAAACTTGGCTTGACAACCCTTGGTGGTCTGAGTCCTGTGTCTCGTGAGATCATGGGGTGATGATGAACTCGCCTGGGCTGTCCTGGCTGGTTAGGAGGCAGCAGAGAGCCAGATAGAGACCGAATTCCACGATGTGGGTTTTCCCCAGATTTCTGGACTCACTGAGCGGCAAGCACAAGATCACTGTGATGATTAAACCAGGAAGCCTTGAACCATGGCCAGACGGGGAAGGCTCCTCACTGCCGGGAAGGCAATTACAAATCATTGCATCAGAGAAGTGAGAAACCCTACATGAGATGGCAAGAGGTGGATTTGGAGTAGTTGGTCTGATTGCCCCTTATTGAGGAGGTTCCAGAGAAACAAAAAATAGGAAAAAATGCAGTGCCCTCTGTGCTTTTCCAAGATGCCAAGAGAGATTATCATTCTCTGAATGGGAAGCATATTTATTTGCTTCCCTTATAGTTACTAGGAAGCTCAAGGTTTCTCAGAAGGCCAGTCCCACGTCATTTGACAAACATTGTAAGATTACCTCCTTGTGGTTATTTCCTCCTCTTTCTTCTTTCACAGGACTTTTCTGTGGGCTTGGCGTTGTGTTTATTTAGAAATTTATTCCAGTGAAGATGATGTGGGTGGGACACATTTGTAACTGGGCTGCAGAGACAGGCGAAAAACAAGCCCCTGTCAGTGACCTCAGAACAGAGACCTGAATGGAAGGAACGAAGGTCTGCCTTGGCTGATCTCATCTGTCTGTCATCTATGTATCTGTCTTTTTAATCTGTGTGTTTTATGACTGTGTGTATATATATAAAATACCTATTACATATATGCAGATATATGTGCAGATATATTCTAAGTAAATAAATATGTACACTGTGTGTATAAACAGACATCCCCTCAGTATCTGAGGGAGTGCAGGGGAAGAGGGATTGGTTCTGGGACCCCTCACAAATACCAAAATTCATGGATACTCAAGTCCCTAATATGATATTATAATTAATTAGTATCTACACAATCCTCCTTTATATTTGAAATCATGTCTTTCATTTATAGTACCTGATACAGTGTAAATACTACATACATAGTTTGTATGCCATATTGTTTAGGGAATAATGACAAGGAAAAGATGTCTGTACATGTTCCATAGATATGCATTTGTTAAAAAGTATTTTCAGTACAAGGTTAGTTGAATCCATAGACATGGAATCTGCAGATACAGGAAGGGATGACTGTATTTAATATACAATGTATGGATATATTTACTCTGACAAATACATACAGTACATATATACACATATAGTATATATATACCTATATATTTAGTATATGTTATGTATATGCATTCATAGACTGCATATATATAATTGTCCGCCTCTGTACAATATCATATGTATAGTGTACAAACATGTGCATACATATGGCCTGAAGATGTGATCAAAATATACACTGAATGTTTAAGTTTAAAAAACTTATCACACCAGCATCCCACCACGTTACCTGGCAGTTACATCATATGCTGGGACAGCAGAGCAGCTGGTACGCAGGGACCCTATCAGCGTGTTTCTGAGAGCGAGTGGTTCACAGCCAACCCAGGTCAAGCACAGCCACTTCCACAGGAGCTGGACAAGTGGCAGGAGGGTGTGGCGGTGCATGATCTCAAATTCTCAATCCAAGACCTCCGCTGGGGGAAAAACCTCACTACAGTAAAAGGCACATAGCTGTGAACCTCCCTCAAAAGACTCTCTCTCACTTCAAACACCCTTATCTCATTGTCCTTCTCATTTTCTGAAGCAGTTCTGAAAGTCCTCTTTCATGAATGTCTTTATGAGAGTGATAGAAAACTGTGAATGCTGCTGCTGTGTGCCATGTGAAAAGGCAGCTCGTAAACACATTACGATGTGCTTTTATCCGCCTTATTCACCGGATGTGGCATCGTGCTGCTTCTGGCTCTCCACCAAACTCAGAATGACTGGGAAAGGTAAACATTTTGAATCAGCTTGCAAAACTGCTTCAGACAGTAGCAAGAACAGTGGACTAGGGTGTTTGAAGCAAGGGGACTATTTTGAGGGGGATTAGTGGCAATGTGTCATTTACTGTGATAATTTTTTTAAAAAGCATTCATTGTATTTTTCAGTCACACCACACACACACACACACACACACACACACACACACACACACGGCACATAATCAGAGATTCAAAACAATGACCAGAAGGATTTGTATCAGTATGGCTACACTGAGCTTTGTTGCATCAAAACAAAGTCAAAGTCTCAAGGTCTCAATACACGAAAGTTTATTTCTTGCTCATGAGAGCTGCTGTGGGTTGGCAGGGTGGGCTGTGCTCCGGGTACATATGCAGGAACCCAGCGTGGTGGACTGGTCCCTACCTGGATGTTACTGGCTGCCAGGGCAGAAGGAAAGGGAGCTGGAGAGGGGGTCCAACTTTGGTTCTCAAAGGCTTTGGCTTGAAAGTGATATGGCCACCAACACTTGCAGCCCATTTCCTGACTTGATGGGCTGTGTGTCACCTCAGAGTGACCTGGAGGGGCTTCAAGGCGACTGAACTGGGCTCCACCGTGTTGTGACCTGCTCCCTCTGGAAGGGCTCTCGTGGTAAGCTGTTTTCAGAAACTGAGCCTGAGGAGCAGTGTGGCCATCTAGAAAAATGGATAAACTTCCGCTTTTTCACAAATAATGAATGTTAGGTAACCCCAAAGATTCCCTATTAGTCTGAGTTAGTAAGTGGCTCACAGCAAAACTTAGTTCTCAGCTACAACCTAGGCATCTGGTAGGAGGGCTCCTTCATTATGAGACGCTTCTTGTTTCTTTGATCATGTCTTGGTTGAGTATATGACTTTCATTATCCACTAACTCTTTTGGAAATGTCTGGTACTTACATTATACATAAATAAAAATAGTGGTAATAGCTCTGTTCAGTGAATGTTTCTTTGCAGTGGCCCTGTGAGGTGTTAGTACAGTCAGTGTTACATGGGTGTAGAAGCAGCCTTGGAGCAGTTAAGTGACTTCCCAAGACCACATAGCCAGCAAACGGAAACAGTTCAAAGTGATACCAAGTGCTGCTTTTCTTATTTTTAGCATTTTCATTTCATAGCATCACATAGATGATTCAATTCAGGTAATGTGTCGTGTTCTCACCTAGCTTTTGTTTTCATTAATTCAGATTTTCTCCGATCTATCTGGAAGAAAATTGGAAATATTTGTGGACCTAAGCTGTTTGTTCTTTTCAACTGCTATGATGGCCCCTTGGAGAAACAGATTGTATGTTATATCTTCTAGTTTAGATCTTTTCACTTTCACTCTATTATTAAAACTTAGGAGTAATACATTTCTAGAGATATATGCACTCTTAAATTATACTCGATGAGATGTTACACATGTGTATCTATGCCCCCACGTAATCTAAGATCACCATTCAGCACCCAAAGACTCTGTCATGGCAGTTGCTCGTCATTACCCACCTCTCTCCTTCCCCAAGATATCCATGTCCTGATTCCCATCACCACATGTCAGGACACCTATCTTTGAACTTGTGTGACTGTCATACAGAACATGCTCTTATGTGTCCAACTGTGTCCACATCTTACACCTGTGAGATTCATCCATGACATTGCATGTAGCACAAGTTCATTCTTGGTTATTGCTGTATAGTATTTCATGGTACAGATATGCCCAATTTATTTCCTCATTCCACTACTGAATGACATTTGAGTTGCTTTCAGGTTTTGGCTCTCATGAAAAAAAAAAAAATGTTTCTGTGAATGTTCTTGTTGTCTTTTGGTAAACAGACTCATTTCTTTGGGGCTATATAGCTATATCTGTCTTTAATTTCTTGAATATACTAGGTATCATTTAGCTTGCTTAGATTTTGGTGGATCACAGAAATTCCTTGCACATAAACATTAATTTCTACAAGTAAGCAAATGGGTTCAAATTCTGTGTTGTAAAAACATTTATTATAACATTTAGCATTTAGTCTTCATAGTCCTACACTGTGTATATAGATGTTTCTTTTTGCAAAGCTCACATATTGATCAGAATTCTTTAATTTGCAAGAACATGATGACTCAAGCAGCCAGTGTCATCAGCCCTCAGGTGTGGCTGGATCCAGGTGCCCACATAATGTCATCAGCATCTGCTCATTCTTTCTGTCTCAGCTCTGCTCTCTCTTATTGGCATCACTCTTAGGCAAACCTTCTGCACCTGTGACCACTGGCAATTTCAAGCTTAAAATTCCTAACTCTAAGTCCACCAGAAAGGCCTAGCTGTTTTCTTCCTTCAAGTTCTAATAAAACTCCTACAATTGAATCTCATTGGCTCTGACTGCAAGATACGCTCTGACCCTATCACCATGGCCAGAAAGAAAATAATTCTGATTGGGTCCAATGTCCACACCCAGCCTGAGGTGACTGAGAGTTGGGGAGAGGTATAGTCAAGGGAACAAGGTAGGAACAAAATAAGGAAAAAAGACCTCTGCTGCACTGAGACTTAAGGAGTTGAGTTGGCCAACGAATATTTTGAAACCGACGAATATTTTGAAACCACGGGTGATAGCAGAAAGTTAATATTGTCTTTAGTTCCGATTACTCAAAAAGTCTAGGCCTTGTCATTTACATAGAGATAAACTTGTAAATGTTGGCTGGGCTTTATAAATCTTCTACTTCCTTCTTTCAAAGACATCACTATTTATTTTGTCATGCTGGCTTGAAACTGTGGGTATGTTTGTCTTTCATTTTGCTTCTCACCCATCCCATATTGAGTGGGCCAATAAATCCTGTTGACTCTTCCTTTAAATTATCTCCCTTATTTTTTTTTTTCTATTCCCACTGATACTACTTCAGCAGCTCCAGACTTACATTCTATCCCCCTTAAAATAATAGCACTTTCTTAATAAGTCTAATTCAGGTCCAAGAGCAGCAGTCTCCAATCTGTTTGGCACCAGAGAGCAAATTTGTGGAAGCTGGTTTTTCTATGGGTGGGTGTGGGTGTGGGGAGAACACTTTCAGGGTGACTCAGAAGCAATGCAGGTCCCTCACATGTGCAGGTCACAGTAGGATTTGTGCTCCTATGAGAATTCAGTGCTGCCACTGATCTGACAGAAGCAGTAATGGGAGTGGTATAAACACAGATGAAGTTTCACTCATTTGCCCATTTCTTACCTCTTGCTCTATGGTCTGGTCCATAACCAATAGCTGTTTCAGCCCGCGGGTAGTCAACGTGAACACTAGAGGGGGAGTGGGGATTATAAAGGGACAAGAGACACGAAGAATGGAGACAAGACAGTGCTCTGATCAAGTCTTGTTTATTAGCGGGAAGTGCCGTGCTTATATACCGCACGGAGAAACGCGGGAAGTTCTAAGGCGGGAATAACCAAGTAACCCGACAAAGGCAGGAGTAACTAGGTAACGGTGGGCAGTCCTAGTTCTTGAGGGAAAGGCGCACAACGCAGCTACTAATATACAATGGAGGTCAGTCTCGGTCTCCTACAAATAGCAGTCCGTGACCTGGTGGTTGGGGGCCCCTATTTTAGAGGACTGACATGAGTTATAAGCCCATTCCTGAGACATATCTTGTGACCAGGGAAAGGGCCTGATTGGCCAGGCCTGGGTCATGGGACCACTCTGGAGCTGGTCAGGAAGGCACTCAACCCTTCCTGCATGACCTGGCCTAAGTTGGGGGAAGGGAGGATGACAGAAGAAAATCATGGCATCAATGCCAAAAGAAGGGGAAATGAGTACTAGGCAGGTAAAAATAGATTTACAGTGAAAATTGCAGTACCCTAAAAAAGGAATTGAAGAGGATATCAGAAAATGAAAAAATATCCCTTGCTCTTGGACAGGAAGAACCAACATAGTGAAAATGGCCATACTCCCAAAACTTCTATACAGATTTAATGCAATCCCAATCAAAATACCATGAGCATATCTCATAGGTCTAGAGAAAATTCATTTGGAACCAGAAGAGCCCTAAAATAGCAAAAGCAAGGCTGGGCAACAAAGGCAAGTCAGGGGGCATCACAGTCCCAGACCTGAAATCATACTACAAAGCTATTGTGATAAAATCAGCATGGTATTGGGGAAAAAAACAGGCCTGAGGATCAGTGGAACAGAATAGAAGGTGCAGATGCAACCCCAAACACAACCACCTTACCTTTGACAAAGGGGCCAAATATGTTCACTGGAAGAAAGTTAGTCTCTTTAATAGATGGTGCTGGAAAAACTGGCTTTCCACATGCTGAAGACTAACACTAGACCCATGTCTATTACTATGCACTAAATTAAAGTCAAAATGGATCAAAGATCTAAATATTAAAATGGAAACACTAAATTTACTGGAAGAGAAAATAGGTAGATATCTTGAAGACAGAGGTATAGGTAGAGACTTCATGAACAAAACCCAAACTGCAAGGAAAATATTATAAAGAATCAACACCTTATTAAAAAGCTTTTGCACAACAAAAGAAATCACCACAGAGTGGGAAAGAATTATGGCCAGTTATCCCTCAAACAAAAGACTTTTATCTAGAACATATAAAAAAGGGAAAAAAAATCAGACCCCCCAAATTCAAAAACCCAATCCAAAACTGGGCATCTGAAATGAATACACACTTCTCAGATGAAGAAATACAAATGGCAAATAAATATATGAAAAAATGTTCAATATCATTGGTCATTCGAGAGATGCAAATTAAAACAACACTGAGATGCCATCTTACCCAAGAAAGAATGGCTATCATCAAGAAATCAACCAGTAACAAGTGCTGGGGGGACTGTGGGGAAAAAGAAACCCTTCTCCAC
>NW_004955442.1:3131744-3171317 GCF_000276665.1 Chinchilla lanigera
TTTTTGGTTTTTCTCCGGTACCGGGAACCGAACTCAGGACCTTGCACTTGCCAGGCAGGCGCTTTGCCGCTGAGCTAAATCCCCAGCCCCTTGTATTAGTTATTGTAACTCTCCTAATAACCTGTTTTCAAACTCTGTTTTATTGTTATTTTTCATTTAAAATAAAAAATAGGTATACCGCACAGCTAGAAAGTAAAGCCACATTACTTCTAACGGGGAAGTATGTTGCATATGTTGATTAGAACTCATGAACTCATAAAGTCCTCTATTCGCACTGGAAAGGGTCATAGCAACTTCTCCCTCCCTGAGTCCTCCAGTCCTTATAGATTAGTCTTCCTCCATTGCACCCTTTCTAATGTATGCTTTGAACCCTAGAAACACACATGCGATAAAATTACTCACAAAGTTCCTGTTCCTTCTAACCCTTTGATTCATTGCCCTCTCCCCCGAGCAAGCCAGTGTATTGTTTAAGATATAACTTTGCTGCATCTAGCAAACAACCCCCCTGCAAACAATAGTTTAAAGAAGATTTTTAAAAGCTGGTTCTGTCTTCCATAATTGTCTTTCACTGATTTGGCGGGTCTGCCCCGTGAAGTCACTGGCAACGCAGGCTCTCTCCCATGGCACAGAGCACTGCCTTTGTTTGCATGGCCCGAGCTGGTGACTGGGTCTGCAACCCAGCCCGCGGAGGGAAAAGACTGGGACAGGGAAAAATAATGCCTTTCTTTCAAAGACACAACCTGGTTGTTGTATGTATTGCTTCCACTCATCCCCAACCGCTCCCATTCCCCTGTGTATGCACAAGGGAGGGTGGGAAACATGGTGTTTATTTTGGGAGCTGTGTTTCCCGCTGTGAGAGAAGAGACCAGATAATGCAAGATAACTAGCAACTCCTGGAAGGGAAAAAGAGAAAAATCTCACCTTTTCCATCCTTTCTGTTTTTCAGATCAATGAAAAGTTCCTCCAGTGACTGCACACGCGGGGAGGTCATAACACTCTGGAGTAAATAACCTGTACCAGCATGTCTGCCTACTACAGGAGTAACAGCTATGCGAGGGATGAAGATTACCCTGACTATTCAAGGCCTCAGGACCATAAGGAGTATTTGAAAACTCAGGATTATCTAGATTTTCCAGGTTCTCTGAACAATCCAGACTATCCCAGCACCAGGAGCAATGCACACTCTGTAGGCTCCAGAACAAATCTAGACTTCCCTAGGTCTCTAGCAGAACCAGATTATCCTGAATCTCCAAGTACTCCAGATTATCCCCGCACCAGGAATAATCCCTATTCTGCAGATTCCAGGACAGACCCAGACTATCACAGGTCCCTGCCAGAGCCTGATTATACTGAATCCCAGAGCAATCCACCCCACTTAGGTTCACCCAGAGAACCAGAGTCTCCTGGATCTCAGAGAGATCCTGATTTTGCAGATTCCAGAGTCAGTGGAAATTATACAGATGCCAGAACAAAGCTAGATCGTTTTGGAATCTTGGAAGAAGCAGACTACCCTGGAGCTGAAGGCAACTCTAACCATCCTGGCCACAGAGCCAATTTTAACCATGCAGGCTCTAGAAGGAATCTAGGTTATGCTGGTTCCAGAATCAGTCCATACACAGACTCTCTGGGACAGCCTGACTACCCAGGTGCTGAGAATCAACCCAACTTTTTCCACTCTTTTGGGGAACCAGACTATCCTGGTTCTGTGGACCATCAGAATTCTCTAAACCTTTGGGGGAAACCTGATTACCCAGGTGCTAAGGATGGTCATGGATACAGCTCTTCTGAGACGCGGAAAATGACTAGGTGGTAAGTGCAGGTGTATCCTTTCATTGATAGGAACTAAATTCTATGTCACTAAGTCAATGGAACTTAGTTTGTGTGGTTTTGATTGAGGACAGATGTGATGGTCCCATGACCTGGCATTATGGTGAAGTTCTCAGACCTATCAATGGTCTTCACATGGGCCATAGACTCCCAGTCTATGGTGCAAAGCCCTTACCTGAACATAATCTTTTACCTCTTCATTCTCTTACATCTTTTTCTGATCCTTGTAACACATCTAGACTCTCACTATTTTTCTAAAGGTAGCAAGGTTTTATATTTATTAAAGGTAGGAAAAGAAATGTGCTCTGCAGAACAAGTTTAGGTCAAATGAAGGTAGGATAAAAGTACACTCTACTGCATGAGAGCAGACTTCTGTGAAAGAGCACAGTAACCCAGAGCTCAAGGGCAACTGTCTTTTTGTGTCTCCTATTTCTCAGGCTGACATTGGGTCTAGCTTGTACTGTCCCAAATTGCTTGTGTTCCAAGGAGAAGTCCACATGCATGGCTTTGGGAACTGTTCTTCACATGTGTCCTGAAACTTTTCAATGAACAAGTCATGCCCATTTTGCAAACCACACTCTAATCTTCTGCCTCCTTTCCCTCTGAGAGACACATATCCCAATAATTCTTTTTTTTCAGCTTTTTGAGACAAGGTTTCAATATGCAGTTCATCTTGACCTTGAACTCACTATGTAGCCCAGACTGGCCTTGAACTTGCAGCTATCCTCCTGCCTCAGCCTTCCAAGTGCTGGGATTACCGCATGCCGTGCCACACTCAGCCCCAATAATCCTTTGGGATGCTGAGGGAGTGGAGGTACCTATCTTCACACAGGGCTACTTCCCGCTGGAAGGGGTTGTAGGCCCTACCCACTGGGGATTATGGGCCTTCCAACTACCTTGGGGCATTGTGGCCAGTGATGAACCAAAATGGCCACATGACTGGTGAATATGGCAGGTAGATGGACTGGGGTGGGCTGGGATGAAACAAGGCCCTGAAAAAGCTACTCACTAATGATTCCCAGAGATAAAAGGCCATCTAGGGGGAAATTATGATGAGACTGAGCACAAAAAGGAATAAGCTGAGGGAGGCATCTCTCAAGCCAGAGACAGGCTACCAATAGCTACACTGGATAAAAAGAATCTGTCAGAAGACAACAGAGAGAGTTAGTAGCTACTGAGCTGCCTGTTCAAAGGGAGAAAGTTTGATGAATTTGTCAAGAGAGTGATAACAGTTTGGGGATGTAGAGCCCAAGTATGAAAAGGAGCAGGTCAGATTTTCTTGCTGTCTGTAGAGGGGAAAGAATGGCAAAGAAGGATGTTAGATAAATTATGGAGAGTCTGATAGCAGTAGCCTTAGTAAGATTACTCACTTTGAAGCTAGGCGTGATGGTGCATCCCATAATCCCAGTACTTGGGAGCCTGAGGCAGGAGGATCACTGAGAATTCAAGGCCTGTCAGAGCTATGTAGTGAGTTTAAGTACAGCCTGAACTATGTAGCTGAACTATGTAGCTGAACTATGTAGCCTCAACTATATATTTTTTTAAAATTACCCACATTATGGATCTAATTAAAAGCTGGATCTCAGTGCAGGTCCCTGTTTTAAGATGTGAATTAGGGTCATTAGTGACTCTCCGTATCTGTACCTAGAACAGTACTGGAGTTTTGGTTTTGAAAGAGGAGCCCCAGGTCTTCCAGAAGTACACAGGAGTAGCTTTCTTCTCTTGGGAGATCTTTGTCTTCATATACTTCAGGCAGAGCTGTCTATATAATTGCCAGTCCTCCCTAGGGTATGTCCCTCCCCTCTGTACAGGTTATAACAAAGAAGGAGCTGATCTGAGCTTGGCAAGGTTAGTAGACAAGTTTTGCAGACCTGTCTGGTGGTCTCTTCTGGTCTCAGTCCTGTGAAAATTCAAGTGCCCATTTCCTATATAGGGTTTTTATAGCTTGTTGTCATTGTGTCCCTTGTGGGAGGACCAATTTAACAGTTTCTCAAGCACTGGGAAAAAGGACTAGGGTCTTGAAGGGCTGTTAGGCTACCCTTCTTGCCTCTCTGCTGGCATTTTGATTTCCCAAAGAAACTTTAGCTGTGTCTCTTTGGGGTCTCTTGCAATGAATGAGTCACCTGCTTGGGAAGATAGACTGCCTTTAAGAGTTGTTGTAGGATTTCCTGCTTGTGCTTTGTATAGATGATTGTTTATTAGTTAGCAAGCTTCTTTTTTCCAAATTGTTCGATGGGCATGTTGCACAAGAAAGATATATTTGGCTTAGTATCAATGCCTGAGTAAGGGCTATATGGTCTGGTTTTTTGTTTTTCTTTTGTTTTGTTTTTTGAGCAGAGATCCCTGGGGGAAGGGTTTGTCTTCAGTGACCTGTTCTGAACTGACAGCTACGTGACCTAACTTTCAATGTCCTTCTTGGACAAAGCTACTTCTATCAACGTGCCAAGGCCCGAGAGGCTCTCAAAGTTCCCCGGGGAGCCGGGGGAAAGATGATGAGAAGATGAAGAAGTAAAGATAAGAGAAAATATACAGCTGAGGTCAGATGGAACCCTTTCTCTGGATGAGAGGAAAAGAACTGCTCAACTGTCATAGTCGTTTGCTGTCACATGTCCATTGCTTAGGTTGTCTAGGGCTTGATGTTCTCTGGACTGAGGCAGCTTGTTCACATGGCTTGCCTCCGGTTCTGTTTGTTCTCAAACAGGGCTTGCCTTGCCATCATACATGTGGTCAATTTCCAGCTTCAGCTGCTCCCTACTTCAATGAACCACACCTCTTCAGGGTTTGGAGAGGCAGGTCACTGATGTCTTGTCTGCCTGCATAGGCCTGGGAAATCACCTCTTCACAACAGTGACTAACTTCTGAGCTTGTAGGTACCAAAGAGGCGGGATTAAGAGTAGTGCAAATTTTTATAGTAACCTCAGAGGTGTCCAAGAAGCATGTGTTGGCACAATCTCAATAGGCAAAATCCTTTTTGGCCTTTGCTAGATTTGGAGAAATGCTGCCAATTTTGCTAGTAAATCTTTCATTAGTAAGGGAATAGGTCACTGGGGGACAATTAAAAACTCAAGCTTGAACATTTGGCCTTTGAAGTGACATGTCAGAGCAAGAGTAAAAAAAGCTCTGACTAAGGTGCTCCTTGATCCCAATTAGATCTAGAGGAGAGTTTTTAGTTTTTAGAGAAAGAAGCTAAAACAGAAACCAAAGGAACCGAAGTACTTACTCATGACATCCAGGGTTACCCAGGGTTTCCTGCAGAAGATGGAGATATCTGTGGATGATACATTCATTACAGGTTGCCCTGGGCCCCTTCAGACTTCATCAGAGTGGGAAATGAGATTTTTGGTTGGCTTAGCTCCTTTCTGGGTGTGGGGACAGTTAATCCTCCAGTGCCATAAATTAGACACATTGACCACCTGGGCCACAGAGCAGGGCCTGCCCGGGTGGTGAGTTGATACAATCATGTACCCAGTGTCCAGTTTTTGTTTGTTTTGTTTATTTTTTAGCAGTTCTTATTTGGGCCTGAGTTTTCCCTTGGACAACTTGGATGTGCTTAAAGCACTGCCAATTGGGACAGCCATAATTTTGGTCTATCCTATTTTCTCCTCAGCCCTTTTCCTTTTATCCTCATCTAGATCCCAACTGTGGAACACAGAAAAGGCCATGTCCAGCAATTGGATCATCTTTAAAAACACTGGGTCTCTCTGGAGCACTAGCCTGTAGTGGAAACAGATGGGAAAGACCCATATCCCCAAGAGACAGGTGGGCATCTGAGGACAAGATATCAGCGATATCAGTTTTTTCCTTTGAAGAGCTCTTTAAATGGTTCTTGGGCCTTTCTAGAGATGGAGAACCATAAAAACCTGAACAAAAGGGGTTTCACACCATTTTCCTTGCCTTTTGCAAAAAAATAGAACAAGTTGAAGAGCGCTAGTGTAATTTAGACTGTCATTCTGTACCCTTCTCTTGCTGTTTCCTAGTTCATACTGGACCCAAACACTACAGAGAAGGGTGGAGCCCCTGGGGCTCCAACTAGCTACCTTCAGGGACAACTAGCTACCTGTCAGGTTTTAAGGATACAGCCTAATGGCAAGGTGGCTGGAATCTTCAGGGTGTTTCTCACGGCCTAGAGAGAGAGAGAGAGACAGTGAGGCCTGGGTCCTTAAGGTGTCCCATGCAGAAAGAGGAGACCCATCATGTCCACAAAGCATCTCTTGTGAGACTCAGGTACTTACTAAACAGGTGTCTCTGCTGGAAGCTGGAGTGGCGCTGGTGTCTTCCTAGAGAAGAGCCCTCTAACTCCTCATGAAGAACAATGGAGCCCTCTAGCGGCCCTCTTAGAAACTCACATGAGATCAGGCCCCCTGTCCAGGGACTCCTTTAGCCACTTGAGAAACAGTACACATTTAAGAGATCAGGGTGGAACCACTTGAGAACAGTAGCCCTCATATTCACCCTGATAATAGAAACCACTTTTTAAAATGCTTAAAAAGTTCTAAGAACCAGGATGGCTCTGCTTTTGCATACTCACAGCCACTTGAGTTGAGCTTTACTTACTGTTCCTTTGTTCCACTCAGGCCCCAAGCACATGTTCCTAAATTACCTGAATTTCTGTTAGGAAAAACAAGAAAAAGATCTAACCCAATTCAAAGGAGAAAAGGGGAGGAGTCCATACCTTCCTCCAAGTTTGTGGCTTAGCTCTCAGCTTCAACCTTGAGATTTCCTGAACATCATGAGGCCAGTTGAAAAAAAAAAGGCAAAGAAAATGGCAAACAAGCATGGTAGAACCATGTGGTCCCCCATATGACCAACTAAAATGGCTGACAAACATAGCAAAATCTATGTGGCTGAGCCACGGGATGAATGAAAATGGCCACTGAATATGACAGAAAGGTGGACTGGGGTGAAACAAGGCCCCGAGAAAGTGACTCACGAGTGATACTCAGAGATAAAAGGCCATGTAAGGGAAAATAACAGATGAGACTTGGATCACAAAAAGGAGTAAACTAGGACAGGCACCTACTCAAGCAGCAGATGATTTGCCAATAGCCACTTTCCCCAGAAGAGTAGGGAAGCTCAGCAAAGTATTGCTGAGAACAGAAACAAAAGGACAAGAAGGCAAACTACACGCCAGGTCCCACACATTGACCCTGAAGGATCTGCTCGGCTACTCGGTTAATAGCAGCCTTTCTGGAATCTCTGTACTGACTTAAACAGGAAAGGGAAGAAATAAAGGCGGAGATAAACTGGCGGTGAACCCACGGGCCTCTCACTGGCTGGGAAAAACACAGAGGCCATGCACGTCCCCTCGTTCCTCCGGCATGGCAGAACCACTAGGAAACTGCTCCCAGCACCATGAGAAACCTTGAGTTCTCCAGCCTGGGGCGGGGGAGTGGAAATAATCATCGAGTCATAGATTTTAGAGAGAGAAACAAACAGAAAAAGTATTGCCCAAAAGGGCCTTACGTCCCTGGCTGGTTCTGCCGAGTATGTTACTAGACTTGGGGATCCCGGGATCTCCTTCAAAAAGTAGCTCCTGGGTTCCTTCTGTTTTGAGTGAAAAATTGGTCCGACAAGCGCAAAAGGTAGCAAGGTTTTACATCTATTAAAGGTAGAAAAAGAAACGTGCTTTGCAGAGTCTGGGCCAAGTAGAAGTAGGAAAATAATACGCTCTTCAGCATGACTGGACTACTGTAAGGGAACACAGTAGCTGACCTCTGTTTTTGACCTCACTACAATGCCGGTGAGATTAGGGCTCTGACTTGATAGCCATGAATCCAAATATTTTAACCACAATCACGTCAATAGTAATGGATTTCGTCAAGAAAATATTGAAAATCTAATTCCGTTGAATTTAACTCTTCATTGTTTTTTCTTTCGGTTGTGATAAGGACAAAACCCATGGCTTTGCACATGCTCAATGTTTGCAGTATCCCCAGTCCTTCTCAATTTGTTTTTTATACAAGATGTTTGAGCTACTTCTGATTTTTTCCACTTTCATTTTTATTTTACAAAAAGTACTGTTTCCAGAAGCAATTACTTTTCATGTGAACATTGCTCTATTTGATTCTTTTGATATTTGGCATTGTTATTTTCATCAGATTTTATTTTTGCCACTGTCAGAACTTCTTTAAAGTTATTTTTAAATATCAAGCTCAATTTCTACTGGTTTAATTCCGTAGATCTAAATTGTGACTGGAGTATTTTAACTTTTTGTCAACCAAGTTTACCCTGTGCAGGTCTGATTATTTATAGCATTAGTTTGGGTGACTTGCTTCTACCAAATTTATTTTTCCTGGGTGAAGTTTTTCAGTGTTCATGTTCACAAGATGTATTTCTTTAGTCAGTTTTTAAATCTGTAACATGTTTTACCACGTGTTATTTTACTAATTTAAAAAAATTTTGCAGTCCTGGGGATCCAAGCTGGGCCTTGCATGTGCTAGACAAGTGCTTTACTACTGAGCTACACCCCTATCTCCATGTGAAACTTTAACTGACATGAGTCTTACTGAGCATTTAGTATTTCTACTAGTCATAGCTATGAATTTGATGAAAATCAAAGCCCTGTATTTATCTATGAGAACAACTGTATAGGATTTGGGCATGCAACAGTTAAAATGTCTTTTGCGCCTGAAAAGTGGGATTAAGGGAATCAGGTCAAAATGCCCTCCTTCATCTTATTGCTCATTTCTTGCATCATCATTCCAAGAAACCCCTTTGCTCCCGTCATTCTTCTTGTTTTCATTTTCTGTGTGTTCCCATTACTTGTGGGAGAAAGGCCACATCACTTCATGAATGAGGAGACACTGCTGACATCAGGTGCCAGCCCAGGACAGGCCTGATTCATCTGGCTTTCCTGTCCCCTCCCTGCCTCAACCCTACACTCAGTGATTCTTGAATTTCGCCAATCCTTTGAATTACTTTACCACCTGGGAAACATTAAAAATAAAAGTTATACAGATGCCTGGGCCCAACCTTCAGAACTTCTGATTTAATTGTCTGGTATGGTGCCTGGGAACCAGTATATGTAGAATTGAAAATCATTGCTGCAGGTTAATCAATTTTTATAACATTTCCTTTATTCCATACTATCTGGCCTCAAATCTTTACTTTGCCGTTCCTTACCCTTGCGATGCCATCCCTCAACTATATATGAATTTTCTGCCAATTTCCTCTCAGGTGTCTCTTTACCATTTCCCCAAAAACTTCCAGCCAGCATTCTCTCTCCTTCCTCTAAATACCTTGGGCGCATCTTCTGATATCCCTCAGCTTCTACCAGTATTATACTCACCCTTTGCTGTGTCTAAGAAGCTCGGCCTGCTGAGTATGATGGTGCAGTCCTATAATCTCAGCACTTGGGAGGGTGAGGCAGGTGGACTGCTGGGAATTTGAGGCCAGCCTGAACTGCCTAGTGAGCCCTGTACAGATCCACTGGGTTTTTGCTGTACCCTGGGAAGGAACGGCAGTGAGAATGAGGAAAAAATAGACAAGAGACAAAAAGCTGGTATCAGGTGGAGATCCTCTCTCTCCTGAGCAGAGCAGGGGAACTGCCCAAGAACAGTAGAGCATTTCTCTGACACCCTCGAAAGGTTAACTTCAGCCTCTCTGCCTAGCAATCAGTTAACAAGCTACAACGGTTTGTTTACATGCTTCAAGGAGCTCCTGTGTTCTCGATCTGGCTTCATCCTGCATGTATAATTACTTTCCAGCTTCAGCTGTTCCCAAGACCCTGTCTCAAAAATAACACCCATAACACCAGAACTATACCAGATTGTGTTGGGAGTTTCCTGGGGCAAATACCTATGTCTATCTTTGTATCTTGCCCACGCCTAACACATGGTTGACATTCAGCCAGCATTTGTGGAATGGATGAGAAGATGGATAGATTGTTGAATGGCTGTCCTTACCACACCCCTGGGTGAATGGTGACCCATCAGTTTGGGATTTTAGGGTGCTAAGCAGAACATCTTCAGTCCAACTCTCATTTCATTGCAGGGGTAGTGGGCCCTTGGGCATCCTTGGAGGAGAGAATGAAGATTACCCTGAAAGCATTGAAATGACATCAGTGGAGATGGCAAATCCATATGGCCACTCTCTACCAGGTGATCCTGGAAATGGCTATGGTAAGCATGTGTTAAGAAGATGATGTCCTAAAAGAAAGCAAAATCCAGTGGATTCAGAGGTTAAGTAGCCATAGCAATAGAAGAAATGGCTTATTGCTTCCCCTTCAAACACCTTCTTTAAATACAAGAGTTGACAAGTCAGTGTCTAGGGAAGCCAGGTGTAGCTGGTGGTCAAAGCGAGCCAGGTAAGGCATGTGGAAAATGGGAGCCTGTGTGCCCTGTGTCTGCCTTACATGGCAGAGGTGGCCCACTGTGGTTATGTGGACTCAGTGTAGTAAAACGCTAAGAGTTCTCAAAAGAAGTCAGAAAAAATTTTTGAAGTCTTCTGTATGAGTCCATTTTCTGTTGCTATAACAAAATACCTCCTGAGACTGGGCATTCTGTAAAGAAAATGAGGCTTATGTAGCTCACAGTGCAAGATCAGGTGGCCCCATCTGTTTGGCCTCTGGTGAGACTTGACTGCATCACATCATGGCAGAGAAGCAGAAAGCAGGAAGGAAAACCAGCCATGTGCAGAAGGACCAAGCACATGGGCGGCCTTGCTTTATAAGAACCCACTCTTGGGAGAGCAAATTTGCTTTGTGAGACCAGCATTAATTCCTTCTGAAGACAGCACCCCAATGACCTAATTGTGTTCTCTAGGCCGTGCCTCTTAAAGGTCCCACAACATAAACATGACCACAATGAAGATCAAGACCCCAGCACATGAACTTCTGGAGGACACATCATACTATGCCTAAACTAGAGCACTTCTTGAATTTCATGCGCTCCAAAATAATTTTTAAAAATTTAGAGCATTGAGTGGGCAAACAAAATCACTTTTGGGGGCATAAGGAATGCTTATGGGCACCTTTAATCTAGTACCTCCTAAAGATGTCCAATTAGAAAGTAATTATAGAGCCATGAAGCAGTTGCAGAGCTAGGCAGTTTCAAAAAGAACAAAGAATAAAAAGAACAATTTTTCTGGTATAGTCTTTCCCTTTCACTACTTTCACTACTACTAAGCTACATACCCCTCAAAATTCAAATTTTGGAAGTCTAGTTTCTATTGAATGCATATTACTTTCCACCATCATAAAGTACAAAAATTGTAAGTCAAACTATCATAATGAAAAACACTGATTGTTAAACATTTGTATGTAAACTACAATTCATTTGGGAGCCTAATGTCAGTTGGTCAACCCAAAGATATTCTAAACCTTTATCCTTACATTCTCAGTAGAAGGCAATAGCAAACCCAAAGATGGGGAAAGAGATTGTTCTTGAAAAGCCAGAAAACAACCTTCCTCTTTTTATATAAAGTACAGATATACCTAGAGTTCATAAATAGATCTATGAAAACCTTTGGGAATTGATAATGAAAAGACTGATAAATCTACCTACCCCACCCTAGTGTAAATTGCATGAATAATATGGATAGGCTTTAACTGTTTTCTGTGCTGAGACTGCTGGGCATTTTACTTTTATTATCCCACTTAATCTGTACATCTACCTTCTAGGTAGTCACAGCTCCTTTGCCTTAGCACATGGTACAACTGAGGTTCAAAAAGAAATGTCCCTAAGGCAGTCATGCCATATTTTAAGTTTATTCATCTGTCATCATAAAATGCTAGAGCTGGAAGGAACCTTTGTTATTCATCTACAAAAGTACTTTTCAGACTCTGAATTGTAACTCATTAACAAGTTGGAAGGGCTGGGGATTTAGCTCAGTGGCACAGTGCCTGCCTGGCAAGCGCAAGGTCATGAATTTGATTCCTGGTACCGGAGGAAAAACAAACAAACAAACAAAAACAAGTTGAGAAATGAACTTTTTAAACTAGAACTTAATTATTTTCAAAAATAATTAAGATGAAAATTAAAAGTAAAGTGAAGGGCTGGGGATATAGCTCAGCGGCACAAGTGCCTGCCTGGCAAAGCAGGCACTGAGTTCGAGTCCCGTACCAAATAAATAAATAAATAAATAAATAAAAGTAAAGTGAAAAAAAGATCCTGAGTTCAATTCCCGTACCAAAAAATAAATAAATAAAAGTAAAGTGAAAAAAAGATCCTGAGTTCAATTCCCGTACCAAAAAATAAATAAATAAATAAAAGTAAAGTGAAAAAGGGTAAGAATATATCAAAATGAAGTTTCTGTAGTCAAAGTATTGTTTTCTGAAACTTATTTTTCACCTAAGTTACATAAGTATAGGTGTGCCTTGTATCTCAGTGTAGGAATTATTTTTATTCATGACTTATAGTCAAATGAAAACCATTGATCCAAATTGGTAATACTTAATGACATTGTTTTTGATTTTTGTTCTTTTTTCTACCCAAGATCTTAATCCTGGGTCTGTTAGAACCTCAAAGGCAAGATCTTGGTGTTAGTAGCCATTATTAGCACACAATAACCATTATGTGCTCACTAGTACCTAGGGTCCTGAGACTGACTGGCAGTTTCTCCCCACTCTTCATTCCAGTGAACCCTGCTTTTATGGGTGAAAATAGCCCTCTCCGTGCTAATGGAAACCTACTGCTATCTGAATGTGATTGGCACAAGTCACCCCAAGGTAAGGCTCAGTGGTCTGCAATCCCAAAACCAGCGCTAGTAAAGAAACATATTCAAGGAAACCCGGATATTGCCATATCCTCTTGGCATCTGGTGTGGTATTGGATGCATCATTTGTTTCATTTCTCATAGTGGAGTCTTGTCTTTTTCTTTCCCCTCCTTCCCTCCCTCTCTCCTTCCTTCCTTCCCTCCCTTCCTCCCTCCTTTCCTCCTTCCTTCCTTCCTTCCTTCCTTCCTTCCTTCCTTCCTTCCTTCCTTCCTTCTTGGTGCTGGGGAATGGATCCTGGGCCTTGCACATGGTAAGCACTTTCTCTTACCCCTGATATACACCACCAACCCTTGGAGTTTTATTTCAAACAGCAGGTTTCTTTTCTAGATATCAAGGTGTCTTCATTAGGAATCCTCTGGTTGCAAGTGATAGAAACTCAATTCAAATGCACATTAGCCCCAGGACGTTCATTGGCTCTTTTGGTGGGAAGGGTATGGGAGAAACTTAAAGAACTTGGGACTGGGGGTTTAGCTCAGCGGCAAAGCGCCTGCCTGGCAAGCACAAGGTCGTGAGTTCGATTCCTGGTACCGGAAAAAAACAAAAAACAAACAGACAAAAAAAAAAAAGAAACTTACAGAACCTAAAGTAAACTGCTTCCAGCTCCTCATACAGTAACCTGCATGTGGTAGGTATTTTAGAGATACTTGGTGGATTAAATTGTTGAAGGAGTTAGAGAAATCAGGGCCTCAGACTGTGAAGTAAGGGCTCAGTACCACTTGGACTTGTGTGCTTTCCATCCATTTCCCAGCTCTGCTTGACTCAGCTTCTCTATAAACTTGACCTTCTCCATCTGTATCAGAATCAGGCCATTGGCCCCACATAGAAACTGGTCAGCGTGGCCACCTCCTTGAAAGGCCCTCCTTTCTCCCTGGTTTGTCCCTCGATGCCAGGGAAAGACTCTGCCCACTCTGTTTAGAGCATAGGCACTGGAACCACACATTTTTATTGTAAGAGACAAGATTGGCTTTAACAATCAAGGAAAGGAAATGGCTTTAACCTTCATAAGACCACTCCAGCCAGCCAGCATGAGGTTTGAGATGGAGTCCCCCAAAGGCAGAGAGAAGTAAGGAAGTAGAGGACCTGAATTTCTTTGCTGTTTTATCTTGCACTGGTTTTTATTTTCAAACCACATAAAACTAATTGATGAATAGTTTCATAATAAAGTGTCACTTGAACGGGTTATGCCATCCTCACACATAGTGGGCACTCATAAATATTTGTTTATAGTTGAGTGAATGAGACATCAATCTCTTGTTTCAGGAAGGGGCCACAACGAAGTGCTAACCTACCTTGAATTCAGACCTGGGTTGGACTCCTACTTTTACTACTTGCTGATTCTGTGAACTTAGGAAAATTACTTTGTGGAGTCTGAGTTTTAGCTATAAAATGAGGTTGACGCTAGTGCCTAGTTCGTAGGGTGATTGTGAGAAGTAAATTATACTCTGTTTAAGGTGTTCGATCTGCAGTCAATGATAGTCTGATAACTATCATTTCTGAGAGGAGTTCTTGAGTTCTAGTGTTGTGGGAAAATTGAGTCAACAGTAGCCAGGAGCTCAGGAGAAGAAAGGAAATTTTATTAATGCCAACAGACTCCAGAGGAATAATCACCAGAGTCTGAGGCACTGATTACAGAGAGTTTCTTTTTTTATAGGGTGGCAAACAGAAGTTACACAAACTAGGTAAGCTTTAGCTGAAGGCCATGGTGCAATGGGTATGTTGTGGAGCATAGTTGTATGTAGCAAGGTTGTGTTTAGCACATTCACAGTTTTAATTTGATGACATCATATGATTTAGCTGAGTTCAGTGGCAGAGGACAGAATGGCTGCAGCTTCACTGAAAAAATGGCTGCAGTTAGGTCAGGATTTCTGCTTTTTTAGTCCTGCCATTTAATGGGAATGTGATCAACAACAGGAAGTGTCAGTCATGTCTCTGCCCCTCGGTTTTTCCAACAATTAAATAAACAAAGTGATGTCTGAGTTAGGTTTATTGGGCAGGAGTTGTGTTCAGGTGTCTGGCCCTGAAACAGAGCAATAGCTTTGCAATATTCAGGTTTATTTGTCTTATGTAATGAAAAGAGTGGAGGGAGGAAGTCCAAAGTTTACAGCAGCCCTCAAGATGCTCTCAAGGGCCAAGGTTCCTGACATCTTTCTCCCTTTTTATTTTTTTTTCCATTTCATTTTATTTTGTTTTTTATTTTAAAGAGAATAGTAAAAAAAGAACAATAGCAAAATGCCAACATCACAGACATAAACAAAACAAAGCAAGGACATTGAAAATGATGCAGAGTTTCAAAACAAAATGATAGGAATTAACAGTGATTGTCATATTACATATTGTTATCTTCAGCAAAGTTGCTTAGATTACCAGATGTAAGAATGGAAGACTGTTCAAACCATATACCTGGAAACCACTTGTTCCCTAGACTAATGTCTACCCTTAACTGCAAAGGAAGCTGAGAAAATCTTACCTGAGTATAGTGACTGCATAGGAAATTCAGTTTCTCTGGTATATGGAAAAAAGAATGGATGTTGGAAAGTGGACGGACAGCAGTGTCTATCATCTGGGGTGATACAGAGATGAAAGTTTAAATACTGTAAACCTACCTGGATTTACACAGGTATATAAAATTATAAGTCCCAGGTTAGAAATATTAAATTAAAAAAGAAAATCTTGCCATCTGACCATGAGTCATTTAGAAGAATTTCTGTCTTCTGGTTCTAGAATCTCATTGTCTCTGATAAGGATTCTGTTTCTAATTTCTTACTTAACTACCAGGACAGAATTCTCTGCAGGAAAACACATCTCCTCCTGAGAAGACTCCTTAGGGGACAGCTGCAGGGAAGTTAGGTTGTGATTTTTGTGGAGCTGGCTGTGGTGATCTCATCCTGGCATTGAAACAACGTGAATGGAGCATCCCTGTATCACTGTCATCACTTGTTCCCCAGTGGGTCCCAGTGTGACTGCCTGTGAGGTCTTTGAAGACCCCACAGGTGGAGAATAAGGCTAGAGATGCTGTCAGATAACCGAGTGAATGAAATCATCATAGAAATTGAGAATGTTCCTTCCGGAATCCAAAGCCATCCCTCCTCAACTCAGACTGTTCAAGACAAACCACTGGCAAACTCAGCCTTCAGCATGGTCTCATCAACATCTGACATCCATGTGAGAGACCCTCTGATTATCAGCCACAGGAGTGACAAAAAGCACAACCAGTTAGAATTTTCAACATCTTTGAATGAATCAATTCCTCAGACCCTTCATAGCCCAGATAGCCTGGGTGTAGACACTGCTTATACTTTCCATGAAACTATTCAAGGTATAAAACACTGGGGAGGAATTAGGGCAGTAGCACGGAAGGCTTCCAAGTTGTCCAGGGATCTTTGTTGTTGTTTTGTGAACTACATCCCCGGTCCTTTAAGTTATTTTTTAAATTTTGAGATGTTGCACTAAGTTGCTAAGTTGCCCAGACAGGTGACTCACAATCCTTCTCTGTGATTACAGATGTGCACTACCTCCCACCGCTTGTCCCCAGGGTTTTTTATTTTTAAGACACCAAGGAATGTTGAAGATGTAGGGAGTAGGGGGGTGCTCACTCTGAGACCTCACTACTAACCAGGGCTTCCCTTGATCCGTTATTTCATGTGCTTGGTGGCGCCTTCTGTCTGTTAACCATCAAGGTTAGATTTATTTATTTCTCACCTCTGCACCTTTAGGCAGGCATTTCCATTTGCTTAATGAGGAAACCGAGGCTCAAGGAAATTCAGTGACTTGGCAGGTCTGGGACAACATGCAGGACTGCCCGATTGCCAAGCCTGAGTCCTTACCCATCACACTGCCCTGCTTTAGTCCAATTCTTCCCCCACTGAGATTTTGGAGTGTCGATAGGCCCCCACTTACTGCCAAGTTCATTAGCTGAGAATGCCTGGCCTGTCTACTCCTGAGGCCAACAAAATGCTGTTTTTATTTTACTCCTTAGTACTCTGGTCATAAAGTCTACTAACAGTAGATTCTGTCTGAGAAAAATCCACTCACACTAAAGCATTTGGTGGGTTTAGCCCCTTACGGAAAATTGGCATTGCTGCTCCCACGGCTCTCTCCCTGCACTGCTGTGTTTCCCTTTGTCGTCCCTTCTTTATTCTTCTCTCCTGACTTGAGAGACAAATATTTCTCTCTCTCTCTTCCTCTTCCTCCCATCTCTCCCTCCTTTCCCTCCTTCTCCCTCCTTCCCTCCTTCCTTCCTTCGCTCCCCACTTCTTTTTCTTTCTCTGTTTCTTTGGTGCTACTGGGGATTGAACCCAGGGCCTTAGCACTGAGCTACATCCCCTAGCCTTTTTTTGTTTGGTTTTGTTTTTTAATACTGAGACAGGGTCTCACTGAGTCACTAAGTTGCCCAGCCTGGGCTTAAACTTGCAGTCTTCCTGCCTTAGCTCACTAGAGTGCTGAGATTAAAGGCATGTGTCACTGCACCCAGCTAAGGGAAAATTCATCTTGGTAGAGTGATTTGTTGACCCTTTTCTGGGGATTCCTCCTGCACCTCAACTGTGTTATTAAAATGAACACAGTGTGTCCTCATGAGGAGTTCTGGTTTAGTGGTGTGAGCCAGAAACCCTGTCCCTCAGCCATCTCCAGCCTTTCATTGCCCCAGCTGGCCTCTCCCCTGGGTGACAGAGCAGCTCCAGGTGTCAGACAAAGCCACAACAATATGCACACAAAGAAGGATCCATTGGGGTGTGTGTGTGTGTGTGTGGTGTGTATGTGTGTGTGTACAGTGCTGAGGATGGAATCCAGGGCCTTGTGCCTTGCTAGACAAGTGCTCTACCACTGAGCTATACCCTAGGCCTGTGTTTTGTTTTGTTTTGTTTTGTTTTGTTTTGTTTTGTTTTGTTTTGTGAAGGAAGAAAGCCTTTTCCAAGGGACTTCTCTGCAGACCATCACTTGGAGAACATTGCTTTGCCTAGACACCCACAAGGCGGACCTGACCATCCAGATTGTCTCAGACTCATTGGGACCTTGTGCCTGGGAATGGGCCTGCCCCAAGGAAGCTTGGGAGGGAGGTGGGGTAGATTCAAGCACAGTTCTACTGTTCACAAGGAAGAGTGACTTTGGGGTAGGAGAGGAACGGGCTGTGAATGCCACATTGGAACAAAATGTGAATATGGATCAGCAGGAGAGGAGGGGGTTGGAAGAGCGTATCACAGCAGTCAGTCAGAGAATAAAAAGTCATTTGGCCTAGAGTCAAGAGCAAAAGGAAGCAGTGTGGGAAATTAAAGTGAGAGAGAAAAGGTAGCCTGGGCATGTGTAAGGGCTTTGCTGAAAGGCCTTTTTTTTTTTTAACCACACATAAAAGAGAAACATTGAATTACAATTGATCGAAAACTTTGTCCTTTGCTTTGGCTTTGTGCTTTGACACATATTCAGTTATTTTTACTTGTAATCTTTGAAGTCCTTGGGTCCATATGTTCTTCTGTCCTTGTGCTCTTATAAAACATGCTCTGACTTCAACGCCATATTTTTAAATGTTATGACTCTGTTAAAGATGAAGAAGGGAAAAGAAACTGCTCAAATAGGAAGGAACAACTGGGATGAAGGAAGGGAGAGGAAAAAGAAAGAAGGAGGTGGGAAAAATATGTATATGTATACACATGATAGCTAGGATAATTGTACTACTAATATCTGTTGGTTTATTGAAGGAACTGTTAGTGTGTAATTATTTGATCAGTCTTGCATGCCTGTATCTGGTTATATGTGCAGCCATTTTGAAGATGACATTATGTAATATAACAACCATTGTTAATATCCTATCACCATGTTTTGAAATTCTGTATTATTGTTCTCTATGCTGTTTAGTTTATATATTTGTTTTTGTTATTCTGTATTTTTAAAATGAAAAACAAAATTCATGTGTATGTATAAGGATAGCTGGAACAGGTGTATTGCTAATATCTGTGGTTTATTGAAAGAAACAGTCAATGCTTAAAATTTTCTTGACCAATTTTGTATGCTTGAATTTGGTAATCAGAATGACTGATCTGAAAACAACAATATGCAGTATAAGAACCACTGTTGAACTCCTACAATCTTTTTTTTTTTTTTTTTTTTTTTTTTGGTCTTTCTGAGACAGGGTCTCGATATGCAGTTCAGGCTGGCCTTGAGCTCACTTTGTAGCCCAGGTTGGTCTCGAACTCACAATGATCCTCCTGCCTCAGCCTCCCGAGTGCTGGGATTACAGGCATGCGCCACCATGCCCGGCATTCCTACCATCTTGTATGGTGAAGCTTTGCATCATTTCCAATTTTTTTTTAATTACTTGTTACTATCTTTGATTGTTTGATCAATCTTACATTCTTATGTCTGGTGGACTGAGCAACTTCTTTGAGGATAACAGTATATAATGTAGCAACCATTGTTAATTCCTATCATTTTCTTTTGAGGTCATATATTGTTTTTGTGCTGTTTTGATTTTGTCTTCATTGTTGTTTTGTTGGCTTTTTTATTTTTAAAATTTAAAAAAAAGATGAAGGAAATTGAACTCCATTTATTTTCTTTCACAGGGCAAAAGTTAATCGAATCCCTGATACCCATGACATCTAGAGACAGAATTAAAACCATCAGGAACCAGCCAAGGACCATGGAGGAGAAAAGGAAGCTCAGGTACAAACCAAAGATTGTCTTCTCTCTCAGATTTCATGTGAATCTCAGACATTTACTTTTACCCTGTCTCAAAAAGACAAGAAATAAATAAATGCAAGAAAATAGATCCTCCTTATAGAAGAATTCCAGATAATCTACATAGATGCTGGTCTGGGAGTTGGTGCTTAACCCCTCTCCCTTGGCTGGCTGGGGACTGTGCTTGGTGAATTGCTTCCAAAAGGGGAGACTATGGAAAGAGAAAAGGAACTTTATGGTGAATTCTGGCCAATGCTCCCTCAGCCAGATGCTCAAGGTCAAGATCCTCAAAGGTAAGTCATGTGCTGAGAAAGGCACAGGCCCTCTGGGGATTCTCTGCCGAAACTCAGAGCCCTAGTCTGACCAAGAAAACCAATGGGCCAGTCCTCCTCCAAAGTCCCTGATCAGTACCCCTTGAAACTGTTAAGGTCGTCAAACACAAGGAGAGTCTGAAAAACTGTCACAGAATAGAAGACAATAAAAAAGATGTGACAAGTAAAAGAGACAGACAGACAGACAGACAGACATACAAGTAAATGTGGGGACCTGGACAGTCTTAGAACAGAAAATGGACATTGGTAGGACCCTGAAGAGTGGCGTTTCTGTACCAATGTTGGTTTCTTAATTTGAACAAACCTAACATTGAAAAATGTTATCAAACTGGTGAGTGCCACGTGGGAACTCTGTACAGTCTTTAGTAGTTGTCACTGTAAAGTTCAAACCACTGTACAATTCTAAAAGTTTACTTAAGCCCAGAAATTCAAAAAGAAAGACGAGGGTCGCTTTAGATTTTAGGCTTCGCATTATTTCTCCTCCAAAAAAAAATTTTGGGGGTTGGTGCTGGCAGTGAACTTAGGACCTCCAGAACCCTGGGCCTCCCGAACAGGTGCTGTGCCACGGAGCCAGACCTCCATCCCGCTCCTCCTTTTGCTTTTTGCAACTTGTAATCATTGGCAACCACAGCTACTAATAAACAATCCAATGATCCAGTTTTTCTGAGGCAGACATTGAGGTTGCAAAGATACATTTCGAAGCCTCACAGAGGAGATAGTTTTGTCAACAAGTAACTTAGAAGCGGCTGACAGGAAATCAGCACACATCAGGGAAGCAGGGAGCAGCTGGAGCAGCAGGAAGCAAGGGCACAGTTCACTGGGGCCAGAAGGGGCACTTGAGGGGCACTTGAGACGGACCTGGGAGGAGGGTGATGTGTGGGTGAGTGATGGGGAGGACTGAGGAAAGCCAGGAGGAGTCAGCAAACAGACCTGTGAGTGTGTGGAAGGGCGAAGAGAGCAATGATCGCGTCGGTCTCAAAATACTCTTCTGTTTCAGCTCCGCGCGGTTCCCGTGTCACAGGGACTGCGCAGCCTCAGTACAGCTGGCATTCGCGGCTGCGCCATTCTCTACTGGGGTTCTTGCCTGTTCCTTGCAGGCTTTTCAGCAGCATCCCCGGCCTCTGCCTTGTGGCTGTCAGGAGCATCCCCCGCGCCCCACCCCACGCCCCACCCCCCGCATCCCCAGTTCAACCGAGAAGTCTCCAGACATTGCCGCGTGTCCCCCAGAGGTCAAAGTCGCCCCAGGCTGAGAACCACTGCTGCACACGGATGGCCCACGCTACGCCTTCATTCCCATCGCCCTCCTGGTCCTCTGCTCCTTCCCTTCTGGCCACGCTGGCCTCCTTGCCCTTCTGCCCCTGTTTGAGGCTCTGCACTGTCTGTTTCCACTGTGCAGTCCTCCCTCATCCATATGACGAGCCCTCCTCTCCCTCAGAGAGGAGGATGCCTTGACGTGACCCTGTTTCACACTGTCCCATGGTCGCCAAGCCAGCATTTCCCATCTCTTTACCCCATTCTGTGTATAGTAGTGTAAATCGCCTACTAATATTTCATAGTTTACTCCTTTTATTGCTGTGTTTATCATTAATTGTTTTCTCTTCCAACTAGAATGTCAGCCCCACAGGCCAGGGAAAGCGGTCTCTTTTTCTTACTACCTGGGAACACAGCTGGCACATAGCAGGTGTTCAGTAGCTATTATACAGAATGAATGAATGATTGAATGAATGATTGATTGAATGAATGAATGACAGTGTCTCATTTTTTCCTGCCTACCCCCACCAGGAACATAGTTGACAAAGAGAAAAGTAAACAGCCCCATCGTACTCTCCAGCTCAATTGCTGTGCTCGTTGTCTGAGCTCCATTTCTCTGGTAAGTCAGACTCTTTCTTCAAATGTTTTTGTTACACGTGTTAGTAGAGTATAGCGTGATAGTTGAGCACATGCATGCAGGATGCACTGATCAAATCAGGGTAATCAGCATTCCCTACCCTTATCGTGTCTTTGTGTGTGTGTGTGTGTGTGTGTGTGTGTGTGTGTGTGTGGTACTAGGGGTTCAATACAGGGTCTCTGTGTACCCCCAGCTCTTTTTATTTTGAGACAGGGTCTCACTCAGTCACTAAGTTGGCCAAACTGGACTTGAACTTATGAGATCCTCCTGTCTCAGCCTCCCAGAATGCTGGGATTATAGACATGTGCCACATTTTCTTTATCCATTCATCTACTAATGGACCCCTATGATGATTCTATATATCAGATATTGTGAATAGTGTCTCAATAAGCCTGGGCCTGCTGGTATGACTTTGGTGTGCTGACTTCACTTCCTTGGATATATATCCAGAAGTGGGTTTGCAGGATCAGATAGTCTTCCATATTTAGTGTTTTGAGGACCCTTCCTAATGGGTGTGCTTGTTTACATTGCCACACTAAGACAAGCCCAGCAAGCAGGAGAAAACAGGGAGCGCAGAGAGTGAAAACAAAAACCCAGGGCTATTTCATTCCCAGCCCCATCACGTCACTATAGGTATGGGGACAGGAAGGGGCATGGGAAAATCTAGAAGGACTCAAGGTTCTGACAGTGCGAGTGTCACCTTCTTCAACAGCGAACCCGGGAAGGTAACAGCAGAACCTTAGAGGGTGGCTGTGAGAACTAATGAGGGAAGCTTTGTAACCCCACGGCTCACGGTGCAGGGATGCATGTGTGGTGCTGTAGCCGCGGTGGTTATATTTTGCTATTATGGCACCTGCTCAGGAGATCCTTGCTGAATGAAAATCCAACCGCCTCTTCTGCTTTCTAACTCCAGGGTTATCGGAGATCCAAGAACAGTCTCTCTGAGCTCCTCAGTTCCATCAGCTTGTGGCAGAAGACACTCAAGGTCATCGGAGGCAAGTTTGGAACCAGTGTCCTCTCCTATTTCAACTTCCTGAGGTGGCTTTTGAAGTTCAACATCTTCTCCTTCATCTTGAACTTTAGCTTCATTGTAATCCCTCAGCTTACGGTGGCTGAAAGGAACACGCTCCAGTTCACCGGGCTGGAATTTCTCACTGGGGCGGTGAGTTCGCCACCTGGGAGATCCAGGGACGTCCCCTGTGGTCACCTACCCTGTCCCCTCGTTTTGCCGGGAGGGTGCGGGAAAGTGGATGTTTAAACTATTTCCCTCCCCTCAAGTGACGTGTGTGTGACACTGTTGGATTTCTGCCCCCAGAGGTAGCCACAGTTATCCACACTGCTGCCTCTTTTTTGCACACTTGTCAACGCATCTTTGCATTTCCACAGGTAGCCCTTTCTTTTCTTACAACAGGTGAATTATTCAGTATATGTTATCTATGACTTGCTCTCTTTCATCAAATAATAGTGGGCATCTCCTCCTGCTGGAGACCTATGTTTCTTTTTTCTTTTGATTTCTACAAGTTGCAATGCTCCTTTGGGAAAATTTCTACCATCAAAGAGAACTAAGAAAAAATCCACTTTACCTCTCTCTCCTTGTCTAACACCCCAGCTTAGGGTATACTTTTGGAGACTTTTATTCTCCCTATGCAAACACTGACCTATCAGTGTCATAGATACATGCATAATGATTCTTTTAAAAATAAAAGGACAGCCAGGCAGGGTTGTACACACCTGTAATCCAAGGACCCTGGGGGCTGAAGGAGTGGGATCAAAAGTTTGAGTGCAACTTGGGCAACTGAGTGACTTAGCAGTGGACAGCAGTGACCCTGTTTCAAAATGAAAAATAAAATTGTGATGGTGATGCTCAGGCTCAGGTCAAAGGCCTTGAGTTCAATCCCCAGTCCTGGGGAGAGAGAGGAAAGGGAGAGGGGAAAGGAGAGGAAGAGGGGAGGGGAAGGAGACGGGAAGAGGGGGATGAAGGGCAGAAGGGAAGAGTGGAGAGAGAGAGAGAGAGAGAGGAAGGAGACAGGAAAGGGGAGAGGAGAGAGGGAGGGCTGGGGTGGTAGCTTGGTGACAGAGCGCTTGCCTAGCATGAATGAGGCCCTGGGTTCCACCTCCAGCACTGCAAATAAACAAATAAACTTAAAATAAGCATAGGATTATTCTTATATGCTGTGTTTTGTACCCTTTTTTGTCTTACGATATATCATGAACATTTTGAGAAATTACAGTATTCTTTTTAATAACAACCATAATTCATGTACACAGCTCCCTACTAAAGCATCTGGCCCCAGTCTCAGAGTTAACCTTAAAGCCATTTCTGCCTCTGAGATTCTGTGGAGTAGGCATGGCTACACTATAGCCCCAGGGCCAAATCCAGCCTGCTGCCTTCTCATGTGAATTTAACATGGGTTTTTACATTTAGAAGTTGTTGAAAAGGAACCAAAAATGAAAAAAAAAAAATGTGAAACAAGAAAATATTAAGAAATCCAAATTTTGGCTGGGCATGGTGGCGCATGCCTGTAATCCCAGCACTTGGGAGGCTGAAGCAGGAGGATTGTCGTGAGTTCGAGACCAGCCTGAGCTACAAAGTGAGCTCAAGGTCAGCCTGAACTGCATAGTGAGACCCTGCCCCAAAAAGACAAAAAAAGAGAAATTCAAATTTTAGTGTCCGAAGAGTTCTTTGGGACCACAGTCACAACCACTTAGTTTTCTTATCTCTGCTGCTTTTATTTTATGCTGATGAGGTGAGTAACTGCCCAGGCAGCTATCAGGCTTATAAAACTGACGCTGTTTACTGTCTAGGTCTTTACAGAAAAAGATCTCTTATTCCTGCAGTAGAACATCCATAGTAAAGTTTTATCACTTGTCTTTTTTTCTCTTTCCCCATTAAAAAAAATCCTCCTTGAGAGAAATGCTGTAAAATGGAATTATTGTATACACGTGTTCATTTTATTCCTTCTCCTTCAAATACCATGTACATTCATATATGGGAAGAATTATTATGAAACACTTCAAAGCATAAAGAAAAATGAGTATAATAAATACCCATACACCCACTATGTAGATTAAAATTTTTCCGTATTTGTTTTATTTCATTGTTTCTGGAAGCATTATTTTTTTTTTTTTTAGATAGAGTCTCACTATGTAGTTCAGACCATCCTTGAACTCACTATATAGTCAAGGCTGGCCTTGAACTCGCAGCAATTCTCCTGCCTCAGCCTCCCAAATGTTGGGATTATAAGCATGTACCACCATGGCCTGCTCTGGAAGCATTTTAAAATAAATTGTAGACATTTACATTTTAAATAAAATCATAGCCATTTTACTCTGAAATTCTTCAACATGCTGAAAAATAAGGACATGTTTCTACAGTTATAATACCACTTGTCACAGGGCTGGGGATTTAGCTCAGCGGGACAGCTCCTGCCTGGCAAGCACAAGGTCGCGAGTTCAATTTCTGATACCGGAAAACAAACAAACAGACAAAAACAAAACAGAATGCAACACCACTGTCACACAAACTAAAGTTAATATTATAAAAAAATCCAAATATTCACATTTTCCTTGGAATGTCATTGATCGTTTGCTTAGCAGCCAGAATCCTGTCAGAGACCAAACTTTGCATTCTAGTTTTTTCTCTTTAAATTTTTATTAATCTAGACTAACCTTCCCAACCCTAACCCCTCCTATCTTCTTTTTGACATTGGCTTATTACAGAAACTGGAGGCCCTAGTGTCCTACCTTCTAGAATTACCTGATTATTTCCTTGTGGTCTGTCTACTTTGTTTCTCTGTTCCTTATTTCCTGTAAACTGAAATGTAGACAGAAACACTTCATCTGCTTCCTAGTAAGCATGTTTGGCCATAATCATGAACAGGTGACAGACACACATGACACCTAGGTGTCCTGCTTTTGGTGATATCTGGCTTGGTCAGTGGGACTGGATGGTAATGCTGGGTCCCAGCATTGTCAAGTCATGCTGGTGTGGGATCCTTTCAGCTCTAAGGGCCTACTAAGAAACTATGTTCGTCCTTAGTGGTCTCAGATGCCTCTTTTCTGACAAAGTACAGTTGGAGCTCTTGATCCACCTATTCTGACTTGTTTTAATTAACCACAGGCTGAAAATATATGAAAAAAAATGCATCAGTACTGAACATAAACAGACTTTTCTTGTTATGCCCTAGATCATACAGTATACCAACTATTTACATTGTATTAGATCCTGTAAGAAATCTAGAGATGATGTAAAGTATATGGGAGGATGTGGGCAGGTTATATGCAAATAGTCTGCCATTTTCCATGAAGGACACAAACATCTATAGTTGGTATCTGCAGAGGTCCTGGAACTGCTCCCCATCAGATACCAAGGGATCACTGTGAATGTCCACACAACTGGCCCAAGCTTTCTGCAGACAGAAACGGTCAACTGAGTTGACCACACTCATTCACCATTTTCTCAAGAGCTCCACCTGACCTGGATCTCCTTATTCTCCTCTTCAGGGTTATTTTACGAAAACAGTGATGTACTATGGCTTTTACACCAATTCTACGATCAGGCACGGGAGCAGTGGGGTCTCCTATGACATGCAGCTGGCCTATATCTTCACAATCGGAGCGTGCCTGATCGTCTGCTTCTTCAGTTTGCTTTACAGGTACAGAGCATCTGCATACCCTGATTTTGAGGCTTATTTGAAATGTAGGCAAAAACCCAAGAAACTCCAAAATTACCCCCAAGTAACGACTTCTCTGCAGTGTTGACTTCCTACTGCTGCCTAATGGTTCCTTGTCCTACAGAGTAAAGTGTGAGCGCAGCAGAGGATGAGTGGCTTATGTGTGCCTTGGAAGCAGTGGGTCAGTGTGAAAATAATGATGGGGTGACCCACGCAGCAGTCTGGACAAATGTCAGAGAGGAGGTACACATTGGAAATATACACTGAAAATGTGTATACTCGTTTCCTAGGCGTGCTGGAGCAAAACACAGGGTACCTCAGTTCACGAACTCAGTCATCTCCATGATTCTGCTTGCAAACAGAACTAGGTGAGAACCAAACCAAATTTCCCCATAAGGTCAACACTGAACCTAACCACTGAATTTGATTTGGTTCTCATCCAACTTGGCTTGTGACAAGAATCATGAAAAGAATCAAGTTCATGAATCACTGTACCACAAAAGATTTATTTCACAATAATGGAGGTCATAAGTTCAAGACCAAGGATCAGTAGACTTAATATCTTCCAAGGACCTCTCTCCTTGATTTGAAAGTGACTGTTGCTTTAGTTTGCATGGGGAAGGTCCTCCAATGGGGCCTGTATTAAAGATTGATCCCCACTTGGCACTATTGGAAGCTGGTGGAAACTTAAAGAGGTGGAGCCTCGCGGGAAGTCATCAGGTCTTGGGGTGAGCCCTCAAATGGATTGTGGGACAAAGCAAGGGAGGGGATTTCTCCCTGCATCCTCTGGAAGGAGAACAGCCCTGCTTTTGAGACCCATTTGTTGACTTCTGACTTACAGAAATATAAGATAATAATAGCTTTGCTGTTTTAACTTACTAGGCTGATGGTAATTTGTTGTAAAAGCCGCAGGAAATGAATACAACTCTCATAATATCTCTGTGAGGTGGATACTAGTATTATCCTTATTACACAGATGTGGAAACCAAGGTGTAGAATGGTGAACGGGACAAGGATCCCACAAGTGTTAGATCCAGGATTAGGTTACAAGCCTGGTCTGTTTCCAAAGCTCTTGACCTTTAGGTTTGTATTCACGCTGTTTTGGGTGAAGGGTGTCGGGCTCCATCTTTGGTACTGCCTTTCACTCTGAAGGGTAGGACCACCCTTTGGCTAATCCCTGTTCTCCCCATTCCTGTCGTATAACCCTTTGGCCGTTTGGGTTTCTGTCTTCCCTAGCATGGCCAAGTATTTCCGGAACAACTTCATTAACCCCCACGTGTACTCCCGAGGGATCGCTAAACTTATCTTCTGCTGGGACTTCACGGTCACTCACGAAAAAGCTGTGAAGCTAAAGCAGAAGAATCTTAGCACGGAGATAAGGGTAAGGCAAGCTCACTCCTCCCACTGACTTCCCATGGCCCATCTCCTTCCCTCCTCTTCTATAACATCTTAAAGTAATAAAGAATTACCTTTTCATTGCCTGTGAGATTCATAAACAGTAAAAGGTAAATATCCATAATGCCTCGTGCGAGTGACAGTGTAGGGGAATGGGCCTTTTCACATGACTTGGCAGTTTTCTAAATTGATACAGCCTTCCTGGAGGCCAATTTAGCAATTTATGTCAAAATATTAAATTGCATATTTTTTTTGGTCCCATAGTCCCAGATTTATAATTTTATCCCAGAGCAGTGGTTTTCAGTCTAGAGCAGTTTTGCTCCTCAGGGGACACTTAGCAAGGTCTGTAGGCTTTTTTGGTTGCTACTGTTCGGAAGAGGGTGCTATTGGCCTCTAGTTGGTAGAGGCCATGGGTGCTGATAAGCTGCCTACAAGGAACAGGATGGCACCCACCCCAGGATTATCCAGCCCAAACGTCAGTAAGATGGAGGCTAAGCATTCTGGTCTATAGAAACCACTTTACAAAAAAGAAAGCAAGCAGAACTTGTCAAGAGGGACTTCGACCAAAAATCCACAGATATTGACTTCTTGCACTGTGTGGTCCCAGAGTCATTTGTCAAGAAAGAGCCCCATGGGCTGGGGATTTAGCTCAGCTGCACAGTGCTGCCTGGCAAGTGCAAGGTCATGAGTTCGATTCCTGGTACCGGAAAAAAAAAAAAAAAAAAGAGCCCCATGACCTCAACACACTTTCCTCAACAACAGGGTCCCAATCTATTTACTTCTGTCCATTCCTCTGAGAGGGGAATGGGGTTTGACGTAGTGATGGGGTTCTTGGTCATTTTGAGTTCTCCCATAGTCCATGCTCATCATGAACCCATGGATCCAGGCTGGGGATCTTTGCTAACAGAGGAGAGAGACCTGGAGCTTGACTTTTTTGCATTTGCAGGAGAACCTGTCCGAGATCCTCCAGGAGAATGTCAAGTTCACATTCCGCCAGCAGCTGGCCCGCTTTTCTGCTCACATAGCAGCCTGGCTTGTCTCAACGGGCGTGGCTGTCGCCTGCTGTGTAGCTGTGTTTTACCTGGCTGAGTACAACTCCGAGGTAATCAGATAGCCAGGGATACCAGGGTGCCAGATGGAGAACCAGGTGAAGGGATGGCATGCTGGAGAGGGACAGGGTCTGTATGTGACGCTACAGGTTGATGCTATACAACTTGTCTCACACAGTATTAGAGATGCCTGCTTGTGCGTCTGTTTCTTCCCATCACCTGGCTTAATACTTACTACAGATAGGCGCTAAGAAGTGGATGAAGTGAGTAAGAAAGTGGATGTATAGCTGGCTGGTAGTGCACACCTGTAATTCCTGTTCTCTGGGAGGCTGAGATGGAGGATCATAAGTTTGAGAGCAGCCTGTGCAAAGGTCCTGAGTTCCACACCCAGTACCACACACATACACACACACACACACACGCACACACACAGTGGGGGACTATGCAAGCTTGAAGTTTTTTCCTGGCCATATTAAGATCTACCCTGAAAGAGGGGAAATGAAATTACAATCTTTATAGGTCTGGCGTTGCCTACTTAGGGTGGAAGTCATGGCCAGCAAGCTGCAGGTGGAAAGATTTCTCACTTTCACTTTTGCCCTGAAGTAAAGGGGGCAGTTAAGAAGAGAGGATGCGGAAGTGGAGGCCTTCCCAATGTTTGAGCATCTGCCCTATACTCAGCAGCATCAACCTTTCGCATACCTCTAGTGGCCGCCAGTCGCTAGCGACTCCAGCTAGCTGTGAGTGGTGCTGTGTCCTTCAGCGGCCCCAGGGCCAGGTCACACACTGAATTCTTGCAGTGTGTCTGTGGGTTGTGTGACGATCTCCCCATTGAATAGATGTGGAAAGGCACAGAAATGCCAGCCACCTCCTCTCCAGTGCAGCTTGTACTTGTAGGGGGAGAGGCAGCATTGGAACCAGGTTGCAATGGAACTCTAAAGATCCGGGGGTCTCTAGATAGTGCGACCTGCACTCTAATTCTGTTGGTTGGAAAGCTGGTGATAATTAGTCCATTACTGTAGTCTGAAACCTTCAGAACCTTCGAGGGGTGCTTTCAAACCACCCAGGGGCAGATGGAGTCACAGACTGGCCTTGGGAGGAGAAAATGGGACTGTGAGGCATCAGATAAATCCACTGCCTGTCTTATCTAAGACCCGTAGGAAAGGCGCCTGGCTGAGGGTAGCCCAGGGTTGTACCCGGAGCCACTGCCAGAGTTTGAGTCCCCACTGGAGGAAGGGATCTCCATGTGTCACACAGACCCCAGCTCAGTTCTGGGGAAACCTGAAGAAAACAGACAAGGTCACATAGGAGAGGACGGGAAATTCCACAGAAATCAAACCTTTGCATCTTGGTGGGCCGGAGAGTGTCCCAGAGTGGCTGTCTGAGCTCAAACATGTCTGCATTCAGATCTGCCACTTCCTTGCTGAGTGACCCTAGGCAAGTGTCTGCGTCTCTGAGCCTCCATGTGCTTGGCACAGGTTAAGTACTAACTAAATGATCGTTTAGTAGCTAACCCCAGAGTAGCTGCTGCTCGGGCTTTCCCATCATGCACCTCTTTGGGGTGAGGCAGAGGGTGCAGCGCACAGTGGGCATCATGGTTCTGTCCTCCATCTTACAGTTCCTGAGGACGCACAGGGACCCTGGGGCGGTGCTGTTACTGCCTTTTGTGGTGTCCTGCATCAACCTGGCTGTGCCGCGCTTCTACTCCATGTTTGGGCTGGTGGAGAGGTACGAGATGCCACGGCATGAAGTCTACATCCTCCTGATCCGGTAGGTGTGTCTGTTATACCCACCCTAAGCCTCATTTCCACGAGTTAGAGGAGTTTTGTTCAAATATCAAAGTGAAAAAAAAAAAAATCAAAGTGCATACCTGTAACCCAGAATTTGGGAGGCTGAGGCAGGAGCAATTGCTGTGAGTTTGAGGCCAGCTTGAGCTACATAGTGAGTTCAAGGGGGCTGGGTATTTAGCTCAGTGGCATAGCACCTGCCTGGCAAGTACAGGGTCATGAGTTCGATTCCCAGTACCAGAAGAAAAAACCCCAAAAAATAAAATAAAATAACATAGTGAGTTCAAGGCCAGCCTGAACTACATAGAGAGAGCCTGTCTCAAAAAATAAATAAATAAATAAAACAAAAGAACACCAAAGCCCATGCTCCAGTAAGAAGCAATTCCAGATCTAAAATGTGGTGTGGGTTAATAGCCATAGAAGAACTCTGGGAAGATACTCCTGCTGAGTCCAAGTGCTTTTTGCTCAAAGTAACAGCTTACCTTTACCAATGGCTGAGAAATGTAGTTCTCTGGCATGACATGGACAGTTGAACAGGCGACACAATGTACCAAGGCTCCTGGCTAAGGAGTTGCAAGGGGACTGAAATTACCCATTGTCAAGCTATAATTCAGCCATCCAAACAGAGGTAGTTCACTAGTTCAGAGCAGGTGCCTTTGGGTGACTCCCACAAAAGCATCCTAGGTACTAGAGGCGACCCTGGGGTTTTGATAAACAAAGGCTAAACCTACCTAAATTTTGTCCTTATAGCTTTTTCCTGGCCGGTTCCCAATTGGTTAATTCCTGGTTCTGACAATAAGTCTGCGTAGTGCAGTGATAATTCCAGAGCTTGGTCCTTACCTTGGCTGCTGAGGTCTGGCCAGCTCTCCAGCCTCATTTCCTGCCTCTGTCTTTCTCGGTCCCCACCCACTCCCTTACCAGTCTCCTAAGTGCTCACAAGCATGCCAGACTGTGTCCCCGCCTCTGGGCCTTGGCCCTGGCTGTTCTTCCTGCCTGGAATGCTCTTCCCACAGACAGCTCCATGGTTCCCTTCCTGCTCAAGTATCACCCGCGGAGAAAGCTATTCCCTCGCCACCCTATTAAAAATAACAGCTCCTCGATGCCCTTTCTGCCCTTCACTGTCATTTTCTTACCACTGCTTAGTGTATTTTTATTGATTGATATCTTCCTTTCCCATAATTGATGGGCGAGATCTTTGCCTTGTTCACAATGGCTAGGACTTAATAGATACACAAGAATTGGAAAGTGAATGAATGAGCAAATCAATCAATCAATCAATCTGTCAATTATATCTGACTCATGGTGAAAATCCAGCCACAGGTGATTCATATACCCTCATTCCTGCCCCACATCCCAACCTCTGCACCAGGGCGCACCATTCTCTTAGGTATGTATACCAGGGGAAATGTTAGGTCTCGTTGTCACCACAAAACTTTGCATACTGGATGAGATGGACACTAATTTCCTGTACCTGATGATAGCATTGTAAAGATTAAGGGGAATGATTGATGAAAATGCTCAGCAGAGTATCTTGGGTCAGCCCCCAATGAACATTAGGTACAGTACATTTACTGTTACTTTAATGAGGAATTGAAATCAGACAGTTTGTAGACACAACAAAAGAGAAAGTATCGGTCACATAAATTAGGTGATGCTACAGTAACAAAAAGAAACCCCAAATATCAGTGGCTTAGAGCCCAAAAGTTTCTTTCTTTTTTTTTTTTTTTTTTTTTTTTTTGTCTTTCTGAGATAGGGTCTCGCTAAGGCTGGCTTTGAGCTCATTCTGTAGCCCAGGCTGGTTTTGAACTCACAAGGATCCTCCTGCCTCAGCCTCCTGAATGCTGGGATTACAGGCATGTGCCACCACACCTAGTAAAAGTTTCTTTCTTGTGCATGCTATATGTGCATTATGGGTTAGCAGGAGGGTTCTGCTCCAGTTAATCAGTGAGAAGTCCATTCCATGGCAACAGTGGCCATCTCGGACATTGCTGATGGCCATTCCAAGGAGAAGGCAGGGAGTTCTGAGGGTCTCACACTGCATTCAGAGCTCTGGTGTAGAAGTGGCACCCATTACTTATTTTCACAGTTTTCTTGCTAGAACTGGCCACATGGCCCCACCCAGCCAGCAGAGGCTGGTGGGGCAGAGACCTCTGTCCTATCATGTGCCCAAAAGGAATTATTGTTAGAAAGCATGGGAGACTGCCATGGAGGGTAATGATCACAATGTTCTCTTCTGTCATTTAGAAACATCTTCCTAAAGATATCAATCATTGGAATTCTCTGTTACTATTGGCTCAACATTGTGGCGCTGTCTGATGAAGAGGTGAGATTTCCGCACTGTTCTGCCCTCAGTTTGGTTTTGCGGTCTTTGCTCACCAGAGGTGTGTGGGTTTCCTGCTGGCCACCACAGCCCATTTGCATGAACCCCTTTGAGAGGAGACCAGGAGTTGGTGTAGAAGGCAGCATAAACTGGGGGGTTCGGCGGAGGCTCAGTGAGAAATTTGGTCCTAGACCCAGGCAGACCTGGCTTGAAGACCAGCTGTGTCTTCTACAGTCATCTAATCTCTTTAAGCTTCAGTTTTCTCATCTGTAAAAGTGGGAATAAACAATATCGTGGACCCAGCTTAAGGTGGGTATAGAACAGATTTTACCAAGTCTGATGCCTGCAAAGCCTTGGGATTTTGAATAAGATCTGTTTTGATCCTCCATGTTCCATTTTTCCCCCTGAAACTTAGGACACCCTGGGCTTTACCACTTTCCAGGGCTACCAGGTTTCTAAGTGCTGCCAGTGACAATTACACCCTAACCCTGACCCTTCCTGGCTCTGCCTTATTCGACCACATCTTTCAGCCTCCCTCTGCCTCAGAGGCTGAGCATCTGAACTCCCACTCTGAGAATGGTGTCCCATGCGGATTCAGGAACAAGCCAACCTCTGTAGCCATCACAGGGGGTGCCTCTGCTTCTGCTGCTGAGGTCCCCCTGAGATTTGGCCTCTACATCCTATAGTTTTTCTTAGCTGATGGCCATCCCAAACCCTTGGTTGCCTGATATGCCTGGGGTTGGAAGCAGAGTCAGGGAACCAAGGGCTTCTCTCCAACTCTGTATCACCCCTCGTTCCTGTACCCCAAAGTAATGCTGCTGTGTCCAGATTCAAATCATTTTGCATCAACATGGCACCCTTACCTTCTCACTCTAATTGTCAAAGCAGTTTAAAACAGTCTTCCAAGTTAATCTCTTTGGAGAAAATACCATGTTATACCTCTGTCCACTCACCCAGCCACCCACCCACTGTCTGATCCATCCATCCATTCGTCCATGGATCCGTCTACCCATCCATCCATCCAGTCATCTATCACCTATCTACCTCCATCCATCCACTTGTCCATCTATCCATCCATTTATTCACCTGTCATCTATCAACCTACTTCCACCCATCCACCATTTATTTGCCTGTCATCTACCAACCCACCCCATCCATCCATCCACTTATCCATGTATCCATTCACCTATCCATGTGTTTATCTGTCATCTATCCACACCCCAGCTGCCTATCCAGCCACTCATCAATCCATCCATCCATCCATCCATCCATCCATCCATCCTCAGGTTGTGTACCAAAAACTTCCCTCTCCTAAAGTCTCCCAGTCTATCAGTTCATAGTATTGACTTCCTGCAGAGGTTACTGACCACCAGTTTCATATTTCCAGTTTACACTAGCCTGCTAAACCTCTGGTTCAGTTTGTTAATGAGGCAGATGCTGCTTAATTTTTCATAAAGCCAATCATCAAAAAGAGGGGAACATTCTTAACCACTGATCCTTCTCATTGTGCTAAAGAAACTGATTAGCCCAGGCCACACATAGTGGCTCATGTAATCTCAGCACTCAGGAGGCTTAGGCAGGAGAATCACTGCAAGTTCAAGGCCAGCCTGGGCTACATAGTAAGACCCTGTCTCAAAAAAAAGAAAGGAAAAAAAAAAAAAGAAAGCTGATTATCCCTGGCTAAGAAAGCTAAGAAATGGGATGGCAGTGGGTGAGGATGGGGCTAGAAGGAGTTTGGATACCTGTGGAGGACAAGCTTAATGAGGAAGCAAGCACAGAAGGAAAATAAACCTGGTGCCTTTCTGCAGAGAATGGGCCTGCTTTTCTGGGTGCAGGGACATAGTGGCAGGAGCAGAACAGACGTGAACTGAGCAGAGGCAGCAGCCCTGCCGCAGGCTGACTCTTGTCTGCCTTCCAGTGCTGGGAAACCTTCATTGGCCAGGAAATCTACCGCCTCCTCCTGATGGATTTCGTGTTCTCTTTGGCTGATTCCTTCCTGGGGGAGTTTTTGAGGAGGTAAATAGAGGTTGGTTATGAATATTTTATCCTGTGCTGTAACCACATCCTGATTCCCAGCTGAGCGGCAAGTATGGGTGGGTCTCTTATGTACGTAACTTGTGTGTCGTTGTAATCTGTCCACTGTCTTTTGGGATATTGTTCTTTTCTAAATTAACTAAAATTTCACCTTAACCTGACAGCCTTGCTGTCTCAGTTTATTGGATTTATTAATCTGAGCAATGTAGTTGAGGATAGCGCTATGCAATGTAACACCCACTGTTGATTTGTATTAATTTGTCGAGACCCTGTATCACTTTGAATGTTCTTGCTTTGATTGGTTTATGTTCGTGTTACTGGTATGCTGCTACTGTTCTATTTTTTTGTTTGTTTGTGTCTCATGTACTACTCTCTTTAAAATTAAAAAAAAATTGAATCTACTGTGGGTACAGCTGCTCACATCATGGCGGTCAGGAAGCACAAAACAGGGAGGGCGTCACCTCTCTGGGCCACACCCCTAGTGACGCACCTCTTCTGAACAAGCCCGACCTCTGTCTGCAAGTCAGATCTGTGGCTCCCGTGATTCAGTCACCTTCCCAGAGCTCTGCCTCTGAGCACGTGAGGCCTTTGGGGTCAGGGACAGCATTCTTGTTCTAAAATCGTAAGAGCATCTTAGAATTTAGCAAAAAAAAAAAAAAAAAAAAAAATGGTTAAGTAACACAGTGAAAAGGCCCTGGGTTCAATCCCCAGTACTACCAAAAAAAGAAAGAGAGAGAGAGATTGAGAGATTTCTCTGCAAACTCTGTAATGATTTTGTTTGTGCACAGCATGGGACTTTTTTCTTTAATCACAGAATTTTTGTTTGTGAACAGCAAAATCATTGTGGAGTTTGCTTTCCTTAAGCCAATATGCTCTGCCCTCTTTCCAAGTTAGTACATCTAAATTTATCTCATTGTTTTAATTTTATTTAAGATCTATTTATTTATGTACTTATGAGACAGGTTGGACTTGAACTCAGTATGTATCCCAGTCTGGCCTCCAACTCATGATGATGCTCCTTCCTCGGCCTCAAGAATGCTAGGATTACAGGCATCCACCACCAGGCCTGGCTTCTAATTTTTATTTTAGATATCAGCTATATAGACATGAGGCGCTGTTCTTATTGACCCATGTGTGATTCCTTTTTTTTTTTTTTGCCACCCTGGGCATAAAACTCAAGGCATCGTCCATGCTAGGCAAGCTCCTTACCACTGAGCTACACCTCAGCCCTCTGTGGTTCTTTTTTATTCACTCACTCATTCATTCACTCATTCATTCATTTTTAAATGAGCTGAAGAGTATCTCCTTCCTTCCACATATTCTCAGGGCTCTCCAAGCTCCCATTGGGAGGGAGTGGCATGACACCACGCGGGTTCATTTCTCAGTGAGGAGATAGGATGTCAGCTTCCCTCACTCAGTTCTGCCCAAACCCACTTTTACTGCAGGCATTGCTCAGGGCGTGGCATCAGCATGAGAAGACTGGTTCATTTGTTTGTTTGTTTTTGACAGAAATTTATTATTGGCAACTTCTCTGTCTGGAAAAGTCAGTGTAGCCTCCAGTTTCCCCAGAGTAAATGGAAACCTTGGTTTCCTCCTTGAAGATTTGGGGAGCAGGGAAAAAGCATTAATTTGACTACAATTACCATAGATTTAAAATTTTTGTTTTATCCAGCTGGGGTTGTAGCTCAGTAGTAGAATGTGTGCTTAGCATGTGCAAGGCCCAGGACCAGAAAAAACAAAACAAACAAACAAATGAACGAACAAAACACTTTTTTTGTTTTATTTGGGTTATTTGGCTTGAGAGGTTCTCAGTTTATTTGGTTCATAAAAAAAAGTTTAATAAGCAGAGTGGTACAAACAAAATAATAGTTGGGATAATTAAATAATTAAAATAAAAAATGTCTAGAATTATTTTGAAATTACTTTAGCAGTATTCTACTTAACTGCACCATACTAATTGCATTTCCTCCTCAATTCTCTTAATTATCTTTTAAAATACATTCTTATGTATTTGGAACTTTTCAGACATTTGTAAGGGAACTTACAACTTTATTCTAAACTGGTGAAGGGCTTCGTGATTGATTGATGTGGGGAATCTTTGTGTGTGTGTATGTGTGTGTGTGTTTCTGGGTTTCATTTAGTTATATCCCCACCCCTTTTTTATTTTTATTTTTTATTTTGAGACAGAGTCTTGCTAATTTTCCCAGGCTGGGCTGGAATTTTCAATCTCCTGCCTCAGCCTCTTAAAGTGCTAGGATCACAGGTGTGCACTACCACACCCAGCTTTTTGAGGGCTCTTTTGAAGGAAAGAGTTGTGGTTTGGGTACTAAACTTAGTACATTTTCACAGGATCATTGGGATGCGATTCATCAAAAGTCTTGGCCTACAGGAGTTTGATATTGCCAGGAATGTTCTTGAACTGATCTATGCACAAACTCTGGTGTGGTAAGTTTTGTAGCTCTGTGGGATGACCTGATCAGCTCCTACTTGACTTAGAGTTTTGGTGGCAAGGTCCCAATCTGTTGTTTTAAAGCTGACACCAATCCCAGCTAGTCTGAGAGCCATTGGTTTTGTCTCTAGTCTATGATTTTCCTTTATGAGACTGTGAGGCTTCAAATATGAATCAGAATAGAGCAGGTCCCCGACTGGAGGCCCACAGGTTGGCTGCATGTGCGTGCATATGATCTGTTTGCCCCATACAATGCTATTTATAAAAATTTGAACCATCCCCTGTTGTGGTATGGTCCAAATGTTTGTGTCCCTCTAAAATTCCTATGTTGAAATCTTATTGATACTGTGAAGACAGCAAGAAGGCACCATCTTGGAAGCAGGAAACAGCCCTCACCAGACACTGAATCTGCCAGTACTTGATCTTGGACTTCTCAGCCAACAGAACTATATAAATTTCTGTTGTTCCTAGACTGACCAGTTTATGGTATTTTATAATAGCAGTATGAGTAAACTAAAGCAACCACCAATACTAAAAAATCAGGAGATTTCATATTGCCTCTAAATGCCTTGTTGGACCACTCATCCAACTCTGTCCAGGATGAACAGGTCCCCTGAACTAGGTGCCCACAGATGTATCAGAAAAGAGAAAACCAAGAGAGCCAAAATCCTGTGATCAGGTGCTAGCAGCCTCTAGGACTGACTGACTCCTGATTACCATCTTCAGTAACCTTTTATCCAGAATCCACCCAGGAGGCAGCAGAGGAATCAGAGGATATCAACTGTTTTAGCAAGGACAGTACAGCTCAATTATCATAGGAATGAGACCTGACCAGTAAGCCATCATGTTATCTTCCTTCACGCATATCTTAGCAAAGCATCTAGTACTGATCCCAGGGCTTACTATGCTTATGCTAGACTTCCTCCAGAACCCAACAATCATGGCTTGGTCAGGCCTCAGGCAATATACAAAATGGTAACTAAAGAATGTCCTTCTCCACAATGCCTGGCTTCTCTCCAGAAGGACCTGGCCCATCTCCCATGGTGGTGGTAATGTTTGGGTGGTCCTTGAAGGCGAGCATCTCCCATTCACCTGTCTCCACCTTCATCTGTACCTTCTCAGCACTAATTTGCTATTTCTCATTGTTGTATGCTAGCAGTGGAAAACTTTACACTGCGTCTATATCTCAACAGAAATTGGAGAATAAGGGAAGGGAGAGAGTGGACCAGATGTTTCTTATACTTGACCTGGCCTGCTACACCAATGTACCACCAAGCGGGGTCTCTGTGGCCTTTGGGAGTCACAACTTCTATTCTAGCACATATGTGTGCATGTATGTGTGTGAGAAAGTCAGCTAATTGCATCATGTACCAATTGTTGGGTTTGTTCTAGGGACCAAACCTTTGGTTCTAGGGTCTTGGGCATGCTAACTAAGTGCTGTATCACTGAGCTATGCCCCCAGCCTCCTACATCAACTTTTGTGTATATCCTCATCTAGAAACTTGAAATCAATAGCCAGTGAGTCTTTTCCCGTATGTATTTTATCATCATGGAGGTAATGCCATTATTCTGTGTGATGCATCACGTGCCCAGGTCCCACCTGCCGATTGAAAGCTGTGCAGTTAGGGTTGGCAACCTGGATTCTGGGGTTAACTCTTCCCCTCACCAGGAGCTTGAGCTTCTCTGAGCCTCAATCTCTTAGTTTGTAAAATGCACATAATAATACTGTAGTTGATAAAAATAATAAGTAGTGTTGAGGAGTAAATGTGATTATAGATGAGTTTGACATTCCAACATGCCATGTACATTCCAACATGCCATGTAACTGGAAATTTTATGTTTTCTGAATTTTTAATAAAGTTGCCTGAGTAATCTGGCTGTCTGCAGATAACTCGCTCATGTCAATGGATTCATTTTAGAGATAGGACTTTTCTTTGTCTTTTAGGTGACATACTTGTATACTTCTGGGTCACCCACTGGCAATTTAACAGCTTAAGAGTGTCTTCCAGCCACATTATTTCAACCAACAGGATGCCTATGGGAAAGTTAAAAGGTAGAGATAATAGTACCTATTTCAATGGCTTTTAGAGCAGAATAGGGGCTGGGGATTTAGCTCAGTGGCACAGTGCCTGCCTGGCAAGCACGATGTCGTGAGTTCAATTCCCAGTACCGGGGAAAAAAATGAAAAAACAAAACAAAACAAAACAAAAAAATAGAGCAGAATAAATGAGAAAATATATACACTTAAATGCTCAGTGAAAAAATAAAACTTTTTTAAAAAATATTTTTATTTTGAGACAGGGTTTCACTAAGTCACTAAAATGCCCAGGCTGGGCTTAAACTTTTGATCCTGCTACCTCAGCTTTCCAGAGTGCTGGAGTTACAGTCATAGTTACCACAATGCCCAGCTGACTTTTTTTTTTTTTTCCTCAAATACATTTT
>NW_004955442.1:3171417-3173917 GCF_000276665.1 Chinchilla lanigera
ACCTTGCGCTTGCCAGGCAGGTGCTCTTGCCGCTGAGCTAAATCCCCAGCCCCTCAAATACATTTTCAAAGGCACCTTTATTTTATGATCATAATGTAGAACCATTTAAATCACAAGAACTCACAAGTAACTGGAAAAATAAAAGCAATCCTGTCCTACATGGTCCTTAAATTCTATCTAGGTACTGCTCTCTGCTAATGCTCTCAGTTTTGACTTTAGAAACTTTTTAGAAAAAGAGAGGGCTGGCAAGAGCTGGGAGTTAAAGCCATTTTAGCACAAAACTGAGATCTCCCTCAGAAGATCGCAGAGAATTTGGAAAGTGAAGCCCTTCTTATCTGTAACTTGGGGTACTTTCTGGGGGGATCCAAGACCTTCCATAACACCTTCCGGCATGCTGAAGGCCGTGGTGGTTTAGTGGCTGTGTGGCAAGTTCTCCCTTCAAGAGCTGTGTGGAGAGCAGCTGTGGATGCTGGTATGGGGAACTGGTTAGGTCGGCTGTGTGCGAGCCATCTCCCTATGTGCCCATCTGTTGGGGCTGCCAGAACAACGTACTGCAGTCTGGGCAACGTCAGCCATGGAAATTTGTTTTACTAGTTCAAGAGGCCAGAAGTCCAGGATCAAGGTGTGGCAGGGTTTCTTCTCAGGGCCAAGAGGGAGGGATCAGTCCCAGACCTCTCTCCTTGCTAGTAGGCAGCTGTCTCCTCCCTATGTCTTCACACGTTCATCCCTCATGCGATTATGTGCTAATCTCTTCTTCTAGGGGCACCAGTTATGTTGAATTAGGCCCCACCACAGTAACCTCATTTAACTTCATTTAACTTAATTACTGCTTTAAAGCCCCCATCTCCAAATGTACAGTCACAATCTGAAGTGCCAGGAGGTAGGACTTCACCATATGACTTTTCTTTTCCTTTCTTTCTTTCTTTCTTCTTTCTCTTTCCTTTCTTTCTTTTCTTTCTTTCTTTCTTTCTTTCTTTCTTTCTTTCTTTCTTTCTTTCTTTCTCTTTCTTTCTTTCATACTGGAAATTAAACTCATGACCTCGCGCTTGCCAAGCAGGTGCTATGCCACTGAGCTACATCCCCGGGCCCACCATATGACTTTTAGGGGACACAATTCGACCCTCTCTTCCTTCCTCTACCATCCCCCACCCCCCTACTCCTCATGTCTCCCCTGATCTCTAACACTCATCATCTTTTCCTCACAGGATTGGGATCTTCTTCTGCCCTCTGCTGCCCTTGATCCAAATGATTGCTCTCTTCATCATGTTTTATGTAAAAAATGTGAGTTAGTCCCAAATTGGAACTGGTCAGCTTCTCTCGGTCTCATGGGATCTGGTGGCAGTTGGAGCTAGGGAGGGGCATCGGGAGGGGACCCAGAAGCCAGCACCTGGAGGTTTCCTCTGGGTGTTCCTCTGGCACGGATGGGAGGATACCATATCTTTCCCCTCAGATCAGCCTGATGATGAACTTCCAGCCTCCAAGCAAAGCCTGGCGGGCCTCGCAGATGATCACGGTCTTCATCTTCTTGCTCTTTTTCCCGTCCTTCACCGGAGTGCTGTGCACCCTGGCCATCACCATCTGGAGGTAGGACGTGGTGGCCTTGACAGACCGGGTGGGTCTGTTTAAAATGTAGGTTTGGTAAATGTAGATATGGGAAGGTCATCTGATAGGAGGCAAGTACTTTTGTAATCATAGTTTGTTACCAAGGGCAGGGGACACTGTGTGCCATGCAGAATCATGTGGGGAAGAACCAGTCTTGGTCAGGAGGTGGAGTGAGGGCAACGTGGGCAAGAGCCTTCACTGACAAGGAGCGGACATGACAGGGTGGGTGGGCTTGGGGCTTGGTATGTTGGATAATTTCAGCAAGCTCTGGGGTCTGAGGGCTGCCCTGAATTGTCTGGTACCTAGCCTTGGGGTACCTGGGGCAAGGGAACAGTGGCCCAGAGAAACAGTGGCTCCTGATAAAGGAGGCTGTGATTTTACTGGTCCACATAACTTTGCAAGCTAACCCTGGGAAGAACCATCTCTCCAGAGTCAATAAGACCCCAGATGACAAAACGTCAGAATTAGAAAAACAAAAACAAAAGCATGATTTATACAGTGCCTAACTCATGGTCCCTTGATAACCAAGAGACACTAAAACCAAGGAAAGGAATAAGTTCTACTCTGAATTTACTGCATCCATCAGACACTCATAATCCTGAAGTCTCTCAGGAGGGTAGAGACCAATTCCTCCACGTGGAGAATGGACTTCCATCTAAGTGAACCAAAAGGCCCTGGCTGGCCTGGCTCCTTCCTACCTCTCCAACCTCACCTCACTGGGGCTGCATCTCACTGCAGCCCCAAAGTTCTTGCTCTGCTACTGGGACCCTTTTGCCCTACCCGCACAACATGGGCATGGTCCTCTCTTTGAAGTGCTCTCCCCATTTGCCTGGCTGCCTTCATTCTACGCTGATTCTCAGTTCCAAGGCCATCTCTAAGATCAGACCTTCCCAGTCAT
>NW_004955442.1:3175140-3203276 GCF_000276665.1 Chinchilla lanigera
AATTGAAAACATTGAGGGTGTAGCTCAGTACAAAGGCCCTGGGTTCAATCACCCTCTTCATTGCATGTGCACACACATATGCATGCACACATGCACATGCACACATACACACTCACACACACAGATTCTTGAATACCTACATCTGAGTACCAGAGATTTTTTCCTATTCCTTGCTTTTCCAGGTTGAAACCTTCAGCTACCTGTGGTCCCTTCCGAGGTCTGCCTTCCTTCATTCAATCCATCTACCTTTGGATTGACACCCTACGTAGAAGGCCTGGCTACATGTGGGTTGTCTGGATCTATCAGAACCTCATCGGCAGTGTGCACTTCTTTTTCATCCTCACCCTCATCGTGTTGTAAGTGAGACGCCTCAGGAAACTCACAGGGGAAAGCCCAGGGCTCTTGGGGAGATCCTCCGGTGATATGAGGGCAGAACTGGGGACATTTGGTTGGAAAGCTAAGGGCTACAACAGAGCTTTGTGTACAAGATGGTCCTGACTCAGCTGGGCGTGGTGTGCATGCCTGTAATCCCAGCATTTGGGAGGCCAGGGTGTGAGGATTACTGAGAGTTTAAGGACAATTTGATCAATATAGTGAGACTGTGACTAAAAAAAAAAAAAAAAAGAGAGAGAGAGAGAGATGGTCCTGACTTTCTTTGAATAGATTTTTAAAAGTTACTTAATATCTTCTGAGGTTTTTTTCATGATCTACAGAGAAAACAATACCTACTTTGCCCTTTTTAAGAGATGACATGAGAAAGCTGGGTGTGATGGCACATACGTGTAATCCCAGCATTCGGGAGGCTGAGGCAGGAGGACCGTTGTGAGTTTAAAGCCAGCCTGGACTACTAAGTGAGCTCAAGGCCAGCCTGAACTGCACAGCGAGAACCTGTCTCAGAGACCAAAAAAAAAAAAAAAAAAAAAAAAAAAAGCGATGACAGAGAATAAAATGAAAAAGAAACAGATATGACAATCCTTGGGAAAATTATATATATAATTTCCTTCTGAGACTGTGACATGTGAAAAGGATGTGGGCATTACCGATATAGAGGATTTTGTGCTTTTTTAAAAATGATCCATTTCCAGCCTCTTGAGAAAAAGTAGATTTTCAACACTGGGGCATTTTCCTGCATGAAACAGTTGGTTGGTGGTCTTATGGCAGTCCTTGTTGACACATTACCCCAGTGGCATTCAAGATGGCAGCTCCCCATACAGAGCCACACAGTCGGAAAGCACAGACTGTGGGAACTAACTGGTGTAGACTGTTGAGTAGTCCTTCCATGTGCAGACAAGTGATGACTTACAGAGATGGATGATGTGCAGAAACAGGTTTCGGGCTTCCAGTCCTGGTGGGGACAGAAAAGGGCAGAACCTGGGTCTCCTGGACCTCAGTTATATCCTCCCTCCACTACAACAGCTGCCACTGGCACTTAGAATGATGAGCTCTCCATAAAGCTCAGCTTTGCTTCTCCAGACTTCGAATTCACTAGGTCTGTTCTGTTTTCACGCACGCTTCTTTCACAGGCCAGGTTTTGTCTTCACACCAACCCTTTCTCCAGTTCTCCAGATATCAACTGGGTATCCTGAAGTTTAATTCAATTCTGGCACTCTACTTGCTGTCAGTGTCTGACCCCACAAGTTCAAGGCTCAATCCTGCTTCAGATGCTAGTCCCAAGTCCCGCACTGTCTCCTGTACTTCTGACTGCCTGGCTATGAATTTGAGGGTTCCCACAATCTCTTCTTCAGGTTGGATAATTTGCTACAATGACTCACAGAACTGAGGAAGGCGCTTTACTACTACCAGTTTGTTACAAAGAATATAACTCAGGAAAAGTCAAAGGGAAGAGATGCCTAGGGCAAGGTAGAAGGGAGGGGTGGTGTGGAGCTTCCATGCCCACTCCTAGGTAGGCACCATTGATCTAATCATTGGCTGTTGGGGTTTAACTCAATTCCCAGCTTTTACATCCTCCCCATGGTCACTAGAGGGCAGGGACTGAAAGGTCTACTCTTAGTCATGCTTTGGTTTTTCTGGTGACTGGCCCCATCCTAAAGCCATCTAGGGACTCCCAGACACTATATATCTCATTTCCATTTGAAAGACACTGTAAAGATCCCAAGAATTTAGGAGCTGTGTACCAGGAACTAGGGACAAAACACAAATACATTTCTTTATTATACTGGCAGCTTATTGGAAATGCAGAATCGCAGGCTCTACCCCAAAAGTATCAAATCAGAATATGCTTTTCAACAAATTCTCAAGGAATGTGTGCCACTCACTGGAAGCCTTTTTTTGTGTGTGTGATAGAGTAGTTCAGGCTGGCCTCGAACTCACTATGTAGCCCAGGCTGGCACTCTACTTGCTGTCAGTGCAATGAACATGCAGCGATCTTCCTGCTGCAGCCTCCGGAGTGCTGGGATTGCGTGTGCACCACCACAGCCGGTGCCACTTGAAGTTTGGATGGCTCTGTTCACATTCACAACGTTAGCTGCATATTAGGATCATGTACATTTTTAAAATGCTGATATCTGGCTCCATGTCCCAAGATAGGCATTTCACTGATCTGAGGAGCGGTCTTATTTCATTCACCTCTCAGGTGATTCCATGTGCATGTTGAGAGCCATTACTCTAACCTGCAACTCACCCTGAAACAATTTTTCAGGGACACGTGGGAAAAAACGTAATTGCCCCCACCAAAAAAAATCCAGTTCTTTTGCACCTCAGTTAAAATTTGGACCCTCAAAAAAAAATAAATAAATAAAATAAAATAAAATTTGGACCCTCAAAGCATTGGGAGAAATGTCTGTTATTCTTCCTTTTCTTCCAGAATCATCACCTATCTTTACTGGCAGATCACAGAGGGAAGGAAGGTGATGATCAGACTGCTCCATGAACAGATCATCAATGTAAGTCCTGCTGGCCCCTCTGTTACCCTCCTCCTCCTTCCTAACACTTTGTAATGGAAATTCCCAAGACACCAAAATAGAATGGCACAGTGAATTCCCATGCTAGTAGTGCCTGGGCTGGGTGTTCTTCCACCCAGCCCCAGTAACCACTGACATTTATGTTCTCTTACTTCTTCTACTGTTTCCTCTCTGAAGATCTCTATTATAAATTATTTTCTTTTATTTTCCCCCCACGCCCCATTATTTTAAAGAACATCTTAGGTTTTGGTTTTTTTTAATCAGTAAAAGCTTTATTTTTGGTAAAGACTGCTTTATTGGTGACAGTACAAGACAATAAATACTGATGTCCAAAGAAGAGCACAGTTACTTATCAGATTACCAGTCTACAGAGCTGACTGGAACTGGGCCATGTGATTGCTAGGATGACTGAACTCCTCTGGCTTCTTGGGAAATGACCATAGCCAACTGTTATATAGCTTATGTGGTTCTACCAACTGTAAGAATCACGGTAGTTCTATACAAGAGGGCGTCAGCTATCCCACCCTTTAGATGCATTGGAACTCCTTTGTCTTCCCAAAATAGCTTCTGTTTCTGTGGAACTTTATTATCCAAATGCCTGGGTGAAGCAGTGCTGAGGGTCCTCTGGGCAGTCTGTCAAGAGCCAAAAGTTTCCGCAGCATCTTCCCCCATTACTCCCCACCACTCTGATGAAAGCCACCCCAGGCACCAGAATCAGAACCGGGAGCAGAGCGAGCTCCTGAGTAAAATCTTTTGCATGCATCTCTATGAGATAGAGACTTAACATATAGTCACAATACCATCTCAGTTTTAAAAGAAAACTTACTGAGAATTTACTACTATCACCTGACCCAGTCAATGTTCAGATTTCTCCAGTTGTCCCAATAAGCATCTTTTTCCAGAAGAGTTGTTCAAACTAGTGTCTGAAAAAGGACCCCATATTGCTTTTCATTGTTATGCCTAATTTTCTTTTAATTTATAACCATTCACCACCCCTCACTTTTTCTTGCCTTCTTACTAGGGAAGAATCCAGATCTTACGTTCTCTGTGTTCCATAGGTACTTGATCTGCAACCCTTTGGTGCTGGTTCCTGTATTTCTTTTTTTCTTTGTATGTCCTATAAATTGGTGGTGAAATCTAAAGATTTGATAGATCCATAATCAACTGTTTAGGCAAAATACAGATGCTCCTTGACTTACAGTGGGGACATGCCCCACAAACTCACTGTAAATTGAGAATGTTCAAAGTGGAAAATGCATTTAAGACACGCAACCTAAAGAACATCTTAGCTTAGCAACACCATTTGCTGTAGAATACCTGTTATTTATTGTGACCATGAGCTGCAGCTTGACCTGACCATGAGGAGTGGCTTGTTACCGCCACTCAGCATCCCGATAGAGTATGTGGTTGCTATCATTAGCCTGAGAAAAGCTCAAAATTCAAAAATTAAAGTTTAGCATCTACCAAATTTGTATGACTTTCACTCTATCATAAAGCCAGAAAACCTCAAGTCAAACTGTCCTGAGTCAGGGACCATTGTACTTCAGGTACAATGATGCTGTGCTGCTCTTCACACAGGTGACACTACGCCTCTGTTCAGCATCACCTTGAGATGTGCGATGTCTCTTCTTCTGTGATGCTGACAGCAGTCAGTGGTTCCAAGGTCTGTTGGCCCAATCCATCCATCACAAAGCTTTCCTCAACCTTTCACCTATGGACTGGCAGCCTTCCATGGGTAGTGCCTGGAAGATCTGTTCATTTCATTGGATATTACAAAATAATGCTACTCTAATTTTGTCATTCTTCCTGCATTTATTAACTGGAATTCTATATTAAAAATAACTTTGGACCATCGATTATCTGAATACCTTGAAAGGCATACAGGACAGATGAAAGGCAGGATATGTACAAAATGCTTTCCCTTTACTGACATTTTCAAAATGTTTCCATTTGCTAGAGCTGTAACACTTGCTATAAACTTGGTGGCTGAAAGCAATAGAAATTTATTATTTCATATATCTGGAGGCCAGAATCAAGGTGTTGGCTGGGATAGTTCCTTCTGAGCCTCTGAAGGAGAGCCTCTGTCCTAGCTTCTGGCCACTGCTGATGATCCTTGGTGTTCCTTGCCTGGAGGTTTCATAACTTTGTTCTCTGCATCTATCTTTTTTTTTTTTTTTTTTTTTTTTTGTCTTTTTGAGACATGGTCTTGTTGTGCAATTCAGGCTGGCCTTGAACTCACTTTGTAGCCTAGGCTGGTCTCGAATTCGCAAATGATCCTCCTGCCTCAGCCTCCTGAGTGCTGGGATTACAAATGTGTACCACCACACCTGGCCTTTTGCTTCTAGCTTCACAAGGGCTTTTTCTCTTTCTCTTTTTCCATGTCTTCTAGGACTTGTCATTGGATTTAGGGTCCACTTTAATTCAGGATGATCTCATCTCAAGATCCTTAATTTAATTTTATCTACTAAAACTCTATTTCCAAATAAGGTTATATTGCAGGTCTTTAGGTTTGGACTTGGACATATCTTTTTAAAAGGGGGATACCATTCAACCTTCTACACCTCCAAATATAGCCAACAAAGATTTAAAAATTAACATTATGAATGTATTGTTTAAATTATGTTAATACTTCTCAATTACAACTTTTATGCTCAAATAGTCTTTTCATGTGCTAGTGCAAACACTTTGATTAACTTCTAGGTTCTTTGTCCATTACCTCAGAAATCTTTAAGGACAAAATGTTGCAGGCTCATCTTTGTTCCTTTCCTGTTCCAGAATAGAATCAGTCCCTGAGATGATATTTAGAGACCACAGTCAAGGTACAGGGATGTTCACTGCCCCTGGGCTTGTTCCCTTGTTTTCTAGATAACAACATAACTGTGACATGTGTGCCTGTGTCAAGAACAATGGGAAAGATCTGGGACTTCCCAGTGTTGCATCTGATTGAATCTTTGGGATTTTAGATCATTTCAACTGGTCCTTTTGGAACATAAAAGGCCTGGATTAGTTATGGTTTTTTCCCTCATTGTCCCCAGTAGCATCACCAATGTTTGCCTGATGCAGAGTTCTGAATGTTTTGGGCAGGTCTTATGCAGACCTCAGCTCAGGAGGGATATGATTCTGAAGCCTTGAGTTGTAAGGGCATTGCTGGGTCAACTAGGGAAATACCTGTATGCCATAATCTGAAGACCACACCTGCCTGCTTGGGAGTCTTTCCCAGAGAATGAACCACAAGGGCAGGGGCATTATCTCCAAAAGAACCCAGGACAGAGACTTGGAATAGGAATGACCACTGACCTTAAAATCATCTGGATGGCCACAGATATAGCTTAGTGGCACAAGCACCTGCCTGGCAAGCACAAGGTCCTGAGTTCGATTGCTGGTACAAAACAGAAAACAAAAAACAAACAAAAAAAAAACTGGATGTTTGTTACAAATACAAGTTGCTGCTCTCTTGCTACCCCCAAGCAATAACAGCAACAGGTAACATTTGCTAAACATTTCCATGAGGCCTGGCATTGTGCTAAGTAATGAACAAAAATTCTTATTTAATTCTAACTCCTAGCCAGGTGTGGTGGTGGTGCATGCCTGTATCTCAGCACTTTGAGAGACTTGGGCAGGAGAATTGCAAGTTCATGACCAGCCTGGACAATTTGATGAGACTCTGTCTCAAAATAAAAAATAAAAAAAGGGCTGGAGAGGTATCTCAGTGCGAAGACCCTGGATTCAATCTCTACTATTGCAAGCATCAATAAATACTTTCTTAAGGGCTAGGGATTTAGCTCAGAAGCACAGCGCCTGCCTGGCAAGCGCAAGGTCGTGAGTTCGGTTCCTGGTACCGGAAGAAAAACAAAAAAAAAAAAAACAAAAAATACTTTCTTTGGGGCATATAAATGTCTTCAAATTCTCCTTTTACAGTTAAGGAAACTGAGACCTACAGAGTAAAGTGATGTACCCTAAATCACAGCACTAGTAAATTGTGAACCAGGAGATTCCAAAGTTTGTGTTCTTAACTACAATGCAGTTTTGTTTCTGAGTAAAAATCTGTGGGGAGAAAGCCTAGGAGTTTTGCATTTTTACATACCCACTAGGTAATTCTAATTTACACTCCCCTCCTGTAGAGATTTCCAAACTTTGTTTTCTTTTGTTTTTCAGTACTGAGTGGTCAAACCCAGGGTCTCTGCACTGATTTGCATCCCGGGCTTTTTGGTTTTGTTTTTGTTTTGTTTTGAGACAGGACCTTACTAAGGTGGCAAGGTTGGGCTCAAACTTATGATCCTCCTGCCGAAACCTGTGAGAGTATTGGGATCATAGATGTGCACCACCATATCCTATGGGAATTGTGAAAAATATCTATTGTCAAGGACAGCTCTTCCTTATAGAATTCTGATGAATAAATGTAGATGGAATGAGGGAGGCAGAAAATCATTTTTAAAAAAACTGCACAGTAATAATTGTGACAAGACCCACTATTGGATGCTAAAATTAATGGGTAAAAGTTTGAGGAGAAACGGAGGCTTGGGAATGGGATGACCATCATTGGCCTAGAGCTGATGGCGCTTGCTCACCCACTTCAATGCACAGGTGGAATGTCCTACTCTTTTCTGCTAGAGGTTCACAGGAAAGGGAGTACCCAGGGGAAGGCTGACTCCTTTCCTTGGTTCCTCTTTCCAATGCTAAATTATTAGTCTCCATCAACACAGATAATGTTGGCAAATGAAATCCATTTGCTGTCCTTAGGAGCCAAGCTCTAAGATCTGGCATTTAATAGGAGGACAGGACAGAGCCAGGCAATCCTAGGTTTGCAGGCCAGACACCTGGGGCAGGGAGCATGTCAGGAAGCGGGCACTGAAACCCTCTGTCCTAGGCCTTCAGTCAGTGGCTTGTAAGTTGCTTCTAGCAGCAGTCTAGAGAAGGTTACTCCTGCTTGAGGAGTCGCTTCAGAGAAGCCTATTACAATGCGCGAAGGTGCGGGGTAATTGCTAACTTTGCTGTTTTGTTTTGTTTTCCTTCTCTTTAATCAGTAGAAAATAGGACAGCAAACTCCATCCAACTTCTGGGTCCTTCTTTCTTCAATCACTTCTTAATCCTCCACCGTCATCCCTCCTTCATGTTTTTTTTCTTCTTGGCAGGAGGGCAAAGATAAGATGTTCCTGATAGAAAAGTTGACCAAGCTACAGGAGATGGAGAAGAGAGCAAACCCCAGTGCACTTATTCTGGAAAGGAGACAGGCAGAGGTGAGATAGACATCGTTCTCGGGACCCTAGGGATGCAGACTTGCCTTCTTGTGCGAAGTGCATCAGGGACTGGAAACCAGGCTTTTAGCATCACATATGGCCTTTCACTTTCTGTTGTTGCAGTGCTGGCGATGGAACCTGGGGCCTTGCACACACTAGGCAAGCACTCTTCCTCTGAGCTGCATCCCCTACCCATACAACCCATACATATCTATATTTGAGATAAGACTTGCTCTGTTGCCCAGGTCTCAAGTGACCCTGCCTCAGCCTCTTGACTACAGGCACGCACCCAGCTCTTTACTTTGTATGTGTAAGCACTGTGGTTCCTAAAAATTAAATAATAATCGTTCGCTTAGCACTCTCCATGGTTGGCCTTTTCCTAGGTGCTAGGTTATTATGAACAAAGCAAAGCCCCGGTCCTCATGGAGATCACATTCGTTTTATATAACCTACTAAAATATACAAGTGCATCCCAGTGAGATGAAAATTTCCCTGAAATCTCAGCCCACTATTCATAATTCAGTGTATATTCTTCCAGATCTCTCTCCCAGGTATGAGCAAACACACCTGCATCTACTAACATTTTCATTTATTACAAAAGGGGGACTACAGTTATGTAAGTAGTATCACCCCTACACACACACACACACACACACACACACACACACTTAACACTTTTTCATTGGACATATTTTTTCATTCCAGACATTTGTGCTGTTTCCGGGTTTTTCAAGTACTAAAAACAGTAAACAGGGGCTGGGGATTTAGCTCAGCGGCACAGCGCCTGCCTGGCAAGCGCAAGGTTGTGAGTTTGATTCCCGGTACCAGAAAAAACAAAACAAACAAAAAACACTAAACATTGAAGCATTTTTGTTATAATTATTATTGCAGTGTTGTGGATGAACACAGAGTATTGTCTACGCTAAGCAAACACTTTACCACTGAGCTATATTCCTAGCCCTTTTGTTATTTTGTATTTCTGACCCACGTGCATGTACCCCTAATTTTAAAATAATGGGAGGTTTACAAACTGCACCACCCATGCAACAAGACCCAGGACCTGCATTCTTTCCCAGTGATGTGGCTGCCCATTTTCCTTTTACAGTTACAAGGCCCACTACATCTGATGGAACATGATGCTACTCCTGGTAAGTACCAAACTCACAGAGTAAGACACTGCTGTGTTTCCCTGAAACTACGACTGAGTCTTATACTGAAAAGGGCTCATATCCAAGGAGGGGTCTTATTTTTTCATGTATCTATTTGTATTTATTCAGGCACAACAATTAACATTTACTTATTTCTGTATAAAACCCACATTTATTCAAATACATAGTCATGTCATCTTATTCTGGAACAGTGTCGTAACTCGCCAAATCCCAAATTGTGACCTGAATTTCTTGCATCTCAACTTCCTTTAAAAACATCAGCCCCAATCTCTCACGTCCAGCAACGGAGCTGTCCTTAAGTGAGCACTCCCCGTCCGTGCAGGCTGCTCTGAGTGCATCGTTACGACACACAACATGTTGAACTACGAAGACTGTCAGACACAACCACATCCATTCTTCATCAAATGTGCACATTATTTGTGTGTTGTCTGCACTCTGATTGGTCATTCAGAAATAAGTCTTTAGACATTTACCTCTCATCTAGAGGTGTCTGTTTGGGTATTTACAAATAATTATAATTTATATTACCATTTGTCATAATGTCAATTTTATATTATGTATTATAATTCTCTGTATCTATCGTGTTTCAACAGACACATTAAATGTGTCTGCCTAACTAATGATCTTAAGTGGGGTTGATGTGGGGAGAAAGCTTATATTATTAGCAACTTGGAAAAAAAATTAAAATACTAGCACTTATTTTCCTATTAGGTCTTATTTTTGGGGAAATGTAATTTATCCTGGTGGAATAGCCCAAAGCAGACAGGGTTAGAACTGCTGGTGTAACAACTGCTCTTTCAATTCCAAACCTGACCTAAAACGGCCTAAGTAAAAATCCAAGAATGATTCTTGCATTAGGACTGACTTAAGGCAGGTCACAATGTCACCAGGACCTTGTTTCTCTGTTCAATTCTTTTCCATATTAGTTCCTTCTGCAAACAGGTCTTTCCTTTCCTTGGCAAAACAGCTTTACAGTTCTCCTATCTTCTCAGGTTCAACCTAGTAGAAAAGTAGGGCAGCTGAATTTCCAGTGTTTCACTGGATCGGATGGGGGAAGGTGCCCATCCATGGACCAATTGCTATGGCTACAGAAATGTGTCCACTTCCTTGGTCATATCTGAATCCCGTGTCTCAGCTGTAGGTGTAGGTAGTGACACCTTACGGCCCACAGAGATGAACAGTAAAGGTGGATTCCCAAGGATAACCCGGGGCTGATGCCAGGAGAGGAATGAATGCCAGGGAGGAAACAAATCAAACCACTAGTCTTCGGGGAACAGCACTTACTAATGACATCCAGTGATGGGAGTTGAGGGCAAAGGCGGCGTGAGAAGCTACAGACCTTTAAGGCCTAGTCTTCCCCTTCTGGAGATGGGGCAATGTGTGTCTGTATTAACGTCTCTTTCCTATGTCAAACCCAGACCTGCGACTTAGGCGATCAGTTCAGGAAGATCCTTTAAAGGTCTGATGACTGCCGCGGAACCCAGATACCAACCCAGTACGGAAAGAAGATAAAAATGGGACAAATTCTTCCAGGACACCTCGGCCTTTAGGAGCTTCTTGGAAAGAGAATCCAAGCCTGTAGCTGGAAGCAGGAAACTAACCTACCATGTCAATGCTGAAGTAAAACTGGGCACATTGTTATCTTTCAAACCTAGGTTGCTGATTTTTCAAGACCACATACTTGGTTTTTTTCTAGTAAAGACTATTGAAATACTGAAATTAGCCCAGAAGATGTAGGAAGATATAATCTGAGGATGATGTACTTTATCTTCAAGAAATGTGTCTCTGAATTATTCGTCTTTAGGAATCTCTCCTCCTAGACCTGGTAAAGGTTTTTAGAAACTGGTGCTGTGAAAAGTTGTCCAGAATGAATAAAAATATGATCTTTAATCAGGCACACAAGTCCTTTGAATTATATAACTTCCATTTGTCTGTGACATTGAACTAAAAATATCTCCACATCACCCAAAGATGAAATAGAATCAGAGGTCTTGTCTGTTTATTACATATTAAGTACAGGAGTCTTTGGGGTTAGACGAGGGTGGGACTCTGCCCCTATGAAATTTTATACATAACCATTAACAAGGTCTTACGCTGAACCAAACATGAAGCTGTGGTGACATGTGGATGTATGTGTGCATTTGAAATGAATGTGTGTATAACTTTTTGCAGAGTTGTCAAATGATTCACAAAGCTTACAACTGTGTTAAAACTCATAGGCCACTAATATTTTTAGCCCTGTAGAAGGCCTTTCAAGGAAGTGCTTTATAGTACTTATCAAAGTCCTTATCTGGGCCTAGTTGAGTCAAGGGCAAGGCACGCTTGGGGTGGAGCTCAGCAGGCAGAGAATGCCTGGCTCTCCAGAGCCTTCTCTCAACAGAAAAGCTCTTACTAACTCTGTGATGTCTCCAAGGCCACCCTGGGCTGTAAAGTGCTGTGCAGTCTCAGGAAGGACCCAGGGAAGAATTAAGTTGCCAGACGTTTTCCTTGGTTACTTTTTCCTTCTTTTTGTCACTTTAGTCATAATATGGCATAGAAGTACATGCATGGACATTTGTTCCACTTACTTAATATATTTAATTTTATAATTGAAGGAAAATCCTTTAGTGGCTAGGATTGCAGCTCATAGTGATAGAGCATGTTGCTTAGAATAAGCAAGGCTCTGGGTTCAATACCAAGCACCAAAAGACAGACAAGAACATTTCCTTATAAACACTGATTTAAAAATCTCCTCCCCCCAAAAAATATCCCAAGTTCTATCTATCATACTTCAACACCTACAGTAATAAAAATCAGCATGTGTGTCTGGTCATATGGAGTGGTCTTCCAAAGCTCCCCCTGCCTGGCTGATACAGGGCTGAGCTGATGAGCCATCTGAGGGAAGCCAGGGCTAAGTGTGGGCCGTAGCAAAGGCCACCAACAGGGCTAAAAGGTAGGATGGGGCTAACTAGAGGAGGCAGACAGATTTGCCATTTTTAAATTACACAATTTCATTTTAAACACGGCTACTTAAGGTCATGATAAGAGCCCTGGAAGTTCATGTGGGAAAGAATACAGAGATACAGTGCGTGGTAAAGAACAGTAGCTCTGAGTTGGGCCCAGGTAGACTGGAGCTCCAATTGTATATGGACTCTGAGACCTCAGGGAAGTGACTTCAATTTTGCAGAGCCTCAGTTTCCTCATGTTGAGTAAGATCATGCTAAACCCTTGTACAGTTCCTGGGTTACAGCAAACAAGTTGTTATTATGAGATCAAGCCCGGCTACTTCACCACTTCTGAGGTTTTGGAGGCCACTGCTCTTCATCCACAAATTCTAGTAGTCTCAGCTCTAAAATGAGGATAAACTGAGAAGTTCTTGGAAGTTTCTCCCAGCTCTAATTATATGCGACTGCTGTGAAGCTTCCTAATAAACCTGAAGTGCAATTCTGCCCCCGGGTGGTTTGTGGCTCTTACTTCAAGACATAGTAAATAATCCCTCCACTTGGTTTCAACACCTCCCTCCCTCTGTGGTTGCTGCTCACCAAGACTTCACTGCATAGCACAGTGCACCTTCCTAAATTTAGGGAGCTGTAGGGAGGATGCGTGTTTGGTATGCATTTTCCTTTCTCGCTCCTTTTAATGATTTTATTAGTGTGGTCACAAGTTTGACATCTACAGTACACTGTTAACAGAGCTGAACACAAATTCTTACATAAGTACATTGCTTAAGTATGGTACGTGTTAAAATGTCAACTCCAAATGGTCATGCAAGTCCCATGCATTTGCATCTGTATCCTCCACCTGCACAGCTCACTCTGCTTTCCCCACTGGTCTCGCTGTCGCTGGGCTGCGTCAGTGGGAGCTGGTGTGCCTTTGTTCAGACCCAGATTTTTCAAGAGCAACACTGATGAATGCAGGCATTCTATGGAGCCTGGCAGCAACACCTGCTTTTGGTTTATTCAGATAAGAATGCAATTACTGGCTACTGCTTGTGAGCCGCTGACCCCTCCAGGCTGGACTAGCACAAAGGGTACTTTGATATCCCTGCATGAGGCCACCTGCGGTTTCTGAACCTGTGTTTCCTCCCCAGGGCAAAAGTCTAGAAATGAGGTTCACAGTCCTCCAACATGCTGTCTGTGATGTAACTGGAACCAAGATGGGATTCATAGTAACTTTTCTCATCAAAGGTATTGACGGTCCAACCAACAACGTGGACTCCTTTAGCTGACCACTTCTTCAGATAGTCCCTGGAGAAAAGGAAAAACCACTCCTATTAGAATAGTGACCAGCTGTCCCCGGCATCTGCAATGGTTGCTGGGTATGAGTTGCTGGGTACGGTGCTCAGAGTGGCCCCGTGCTGCAGTCCAGAGGTATGCTCCAAGCCCAGCTGCCAGGAGTCCTTCCTTCCTGTTGTCTCAGCTTCAAACATTTCAGCAGCTCACTATGACCAACCCCTCCTAGTGTCCTAGACATGCACTGCACTGTGCTTGGGCCCTGCCCGTCTTCTGTGGCCTTGTCTCACATCATCCTACCCCTTGTCGGTGTTACAGAACACTGATTCTCCTTCAATTCCTTGTGAGAACTGTTCCCCTTTGGCCATAGCACTTTGCTGGTGCTTCTCCCTCCCTGCTGCCCATACCCTTTGTATCTGAGCTGCCTGAAGCCACATCCAGAGTTAAGAGTTTGCTCTCTTACCTTTCCCATTCTCAGCTCATGAGATAACTTTGTTTTCTTCCTCCACCTGCTCCATACCTTAATGGCTAACTGTAGTAGTAGTTACAATGCACTGCTCTTTTTCCTGTGCCCTTCTCATTCCCAGGATATAGGAAGGGCCATGATTAAAAGGTAGTTATTGCTGGGCATGGTGGCACATGCCTCTACATCCCAACACTCTGGGAGGCAGAGGCAACAAAGTTGCAAGCTCCAGCTCAGCCTGGGTAACTCAGTGATTTGGCAAGACACTGTCTCAAAAAAAAAAGGATGGGGGCGTGAGAATATAGCTTACTAAATGTACAGGAACTGAGAAAAAGAAGGTAGTGGCACAGTCGGAAACCTCAGCACACTGGGAGGCGGAGACAGGAGAATTACAAGTTCCAGGCAGTTTAGGAAGATGCCATTTCAAGAAAGAGAAAAAAAAATACCTGGGCATGTAGCTCAGTGCAAAAGCTGGGCTACAAAGTGAGCTCAAGGCCAGCCTGAACTGCATAGCTAGACCCTATCTCAAAAAGACAAAAAAAACAAAAAACAAAAACAAAAGCCCTGAGTTCACTTCCCAGGGGAGGGGGAGATAAACTGGCTGGAAACCAGAAACCAGACAAACTTTCAAATAGCAAGCCTCTAAACAATCCTCTTGGGCAAACCATTGGGACCCCTCCTATCTCTCAGGAACTATTCCTATTCCCTATTCCTTTTCCCCAATAAATTTTCCTACTCTTAACCTCCGTTGTTCCTTAGAATTCATTCTTTGACTTTGGGAAACACAAACTCAGTGTATCTGACATGTAGCATTTCCCCAATATCATCTTGGAGGTCCCACTGAGATAACTGGAAGGAGGTAGGGAGCTTGCTTTTCACAGATTCTGGATTGTGACTCGCTTAGGTAATCAAAAACTGTTACCTTTGTTTTTTATTGCTTATGCCTTGAATTGTATGCCTTGTCTTTGTCAATTGCTAATGTCTTGTCTCTTTTACGCCCTGTCCTTTATTAAAAATGATGATAAATTTAAGTTGAAAGCATGGGAAGATTATACAGGCAAGGTCTTATATTCCTGTTTTGTACATGCTACATTTGGCTTACTAGTTTCTAGATTTCCTTGTGACTGTTGTGGTTTCTTATCTTAAACAGCACTAGGAAAGTAGTGTTAGATTGCCCACTAGTGGATTTTAATAAAAAATACTACAAAATGGGCCTTTTTATGGAAATCTAGTTTCTATTTAGAAAATAACATGCCTATTAATAAATCACAGGACCCCAATTGCCAGTTAAAAGTCAGTAGGCTGGCAACTGTTCTTAAGACTTGGGGGACAGGTTTCACTGAGACAAACTGGCTCTAATTGCCCCTCTCTACCCAAGAGAGAATGTTGAACCTGTTTTGTATCAGTCTCCTTTCTGGTCTGATATTCCACTGGTAAAGAGGCAATCTTAGCTCTTGAGTTCCCTCTTCTTTCCTTTCCAGGCTCAGAGTGGTGACTCAGGCAAGCCATCTCAATAACTCACCATGCAGATGAGAAGAAAAGACTTCCTTTTTCTAATCTCATTTCTGATTTTTTCCTGCCACTTTGTACTGTTTTGGAGGCATGTAAGATTGGACAGGGAGGACCTATCCAAGAACTAAGAACCTTTAAGATGAACCTGGAGAAAATGAGTGTTTGTTAAAACTGAATCAGGGAAGTCATCTTAGATGAAGAGAGCTCAGGCTTTTATTTGTCCCTTATAGAACTTTAATAAACTCTGCCAGCTAGTTAAATGCTCTTAGAACAGCTGCCACTCTTAAAGCAGAGGACAGGTTCCCCAGCATCTTCTGTTCTAAGACCTACTGAAAGTAATGGACAGACAGATAGCTGGACTCCTTTCCAGAAACAAAACTCTGGTTGCATGGAACCAATGAAAGCTGAGAGGACAACTGAAGGGTCATGGCCAGGGTGACTCTGGTGGATACCCAAATGTTCCTCAGTGGAAGCTGGGCCCAAACAGCCCAATTGGGTAACGGGTAGAAAAAGTCTCCATTTATCTATTGTCCCTACCTGCACTCCTCAGTGAGATGACAGGTAACTCTCAGCAATCTTCTGGTATCCTCTCAGGAGTGACCAGAGACAACACTGTTAGAATCCTCTCTTAAGCCTCTATTAGAAGTTGAGTTACGGGTTTGGATTTTTCTGTCTACTAGCAAATTGGAAACTCCCCCTAAGTTTTTCTCCAACTTGCTGAGTCACTTTAGAACCACCTTGTAGCTGGGCTGCCCCTTCCTCCAGGAGGTCAGTCTGAGGCAGCTTGCAACAACTGTTTGCCTTTCACTGAGAGCAGCTATCAGAGAAGTGATTTAAGCTTGTGCCTTACATATGCTAACTAGGGTTTTATTCAGCCCTTCTCTTCTTTTATGTGGATGTAGAAAACTATAAATGTTCCTTTTACTAACATGTGAATTGTGGTTGCTAGGAAATGGATACAAGTTTAACCTGTAAGCTTTTTTTCTTTTTTTTGGTTTTTTGGAGACAGGGTCTTGCTATGCAGTTCAGGCTGGCCTTCAGCTCACTTTGTAGCCCAGGCTGGCCTTGAACTCACAAGGATCCTCCTGCCTCAGCCTCCTGAGTGCTGGCATTACAGGCGTGTGCCACCACGCCAGGCTCTAACTTGTGAGTTTTAAAGACATAAAAATTTTAGAGTGGATTTTGAGTAAAATTTAGCCTTGTCTTGCCACTAAGAAAGATTACCTAGGTTAGATTAGCTAGATAACTTGGCTCTATCTATTTCTAGGGGGGATTTCTTTTGCAGGCTAAGATGTGATCCAGTCACTTTGAATTTGCCCTTTGATATTTTCCTCACATCTCTTTCAGAAAACTGAAAAGCAGTGGTTTAGATATCTTGGTTATTGGTTTTACTAGCAATGCTTCCTTCTTGGAACACAACTGTTATAGCTGAAATCAATGGTAGCTTTCACTTTTGGAAACACCTGCTAGGATTAGGAGTGTGAGTTTCCAAGGAATATAGGGTCACAAGCCAGTAAAAGGTGGCTAGTCTGACCTGACCTATCTTGGTCTTTCTCCAGACAGCAGCCACCTGCTCTGGAGGTCACCTTGGGGATGCCTTGAGGATACAAAAATCAAGTAGGAATTAAAGGGACACCAATTCTTTTTCTTGTATTTCAGATGAGAGATTCAATCTCTTACTCCTTTGGAAGGTATTTGTAAGCAATGGAGAGTGTTCGACCCTTACATATTGAAAAAGAGCTGTTTAATATTTTTCTGCACTCAAGTTTGGCTGGTGCGACTCCCCCTCCTGGAAATAGTTAAAATTACCTTTAACGTTTTGTCCCTTTGGAGGGAACAGTTACATGCGGCTATCAAAACAGCAGTTTTGGCTATCAGCTGTGACTATAAAACAACTATGGCTATAAAGCAACAATGAGAAACCTGTATAGCTGGGTATTCTGATCAGATAAACTGTCAGCCTAGAGCCCATTTTAAAAACTGTCTTTGCTTTCACAAGTATAAAAGATTTTTATTCCTTCTAATTCTTATTACAAGAGATGTCTGTTTATTGACCTATAAAAAGTTCTGACTAGTGTACTTATAATTACAAACTTAAAAACTTAAAAGCGTTATTTTAATTCAACTTGGCCAAATACATCTGAGTGTACTCTGGTCTATTAACAACTGTCCTATGTGTGCCTCTCTGTTCAATTTGTGACTGGTTGCAACATCTACAGTTAGTTTGAGCTCAACAATTTTTATTGCTTCTTTAGATTTTTAAAATATTTATGCCTACAATTTAAGTTGCCTTATCTGTAAGGCAACTTAAGTGTCATTACAGTTAAAGACATGCTTCTACCCAGGTTGCCAGCTGACCAAAATAATGTCAAGACTCGTTTTACAAAGGCAATGCATATTGTTGTGTATACAATAACCTGGGGAGTCTTTCATTAGTCAAGAACAGTACATTAATTGTTATGAGCTGGTTCCTGTAGGTCATCTGAAAAATTTGTTAAGATAATTAAATGGGGACCCCTTAGGCTTGCAGAAACTGCTGGACAAGACTCCCCTTGGTGAATAAAGGAGCAGCTACTTGGAAACATTTATTCCAGTCTTTATTCACTAATGGGACCTCAATTAATTTCTATAGCTTTATGGCAGTGACACTCCAACAAACTGCTAAACATGTTACTGTGATGTGTTTGCATTGGTTAGCATCAAAAGGTTAAGTTTTCTGTGGGTACAACAATAATGTTTTACTAAAAGAAGGTCTTAGTGTAAAACTAAATTAAGAGGGCTGGGGACATAGGTAGCACAGCACCTTCCTGGCAAGCGCAAGGTCCTGAGTTCTATCCTCAGTATCCGGCCAAAATAAAAACTAAAGACAGAAAGGTTTTCATATAGGTGTGAAACTCATTATTGCTCATTTCATGGTGTTGTAAATATATTCATGACTTCTGGGTGTACAAGTCTCCTAAGATGTAAAAGCAGGATTGTTTACGGTAATAACCTTTTCTTTTAGACTCAGATATCTGCCTTTCTCTTGTGCGCTAGCTACTTATGATAATGGGTACATGTCAAGCCAGCATGAGAACACCATTGAAATGACAGGTTTTTAAAAAAAACTTATGTGATATATAAGTTATATATGTGTTACTACACTGACAGATGCAGGCACTAAGCAGTCCAGACAATGTTACATGCTTCTTCGATGACATCCTATTAGAGGATGAGAGTGTCCTTGTATACTAGATGGAAATGATTGACTAAAAAGGCTATTCTACACTAAGACATTTAAACGTGTTTCAAAGATAATATGATTTCATACTGAAATACTATAGCTCTTAATCTCAAGTTTTCTCTATAGACTATGCAATTGTTGTCTGTTAACCTTCTACAGGGATGCTATTACTAAAAAAATCATGACTGGTAAGAAATAACAGTCCTCTGGCTATACTTCTATTTCAAAGTATTTGATATTCAGATGAAATTATAATAGTTAAGCTCACTGCTCCCTGTGCAACACTGATATAACTGATCATCTCTTCTGGGTGTTCAACAACTGAAGTTCGGAGACTAAAACTAGAAAGGTAACTGGGCTAAGAAGGCAGCCAATATTTTGGCCTTGGCTCTCCAAGATCAACAAGGTCCCAGACATGAGGGAACCTTTTCTACAGGATCCTACAGTTGAGTCACTCAACCTCCTGAGCAGTGTGATTGCTGCACCCCAGAGGACAGGAATCAACAAGCGTACAGTGTGCCAAAAGAGAGTCACCAAGAGGGAAAAGTCTTCTATGCTTTCAAAGAAAGCCACATGGTCAAGCAAGACTGTGTCCCATCCTGGCAGCTGACACTGACAGATGAGCTGAGAGGCTATGTATATGGTTCCAAAAGTAATCCCTGAGGAGACTTAATTGACCTTGACAGATAGAAAGAGGTTAATTTTTTTTTGAGGGGGAGTGACAAGGTCGTGCTATGTAGTTCAGGCTGGCTTTGAACTCACAACATAGCCCAAGCTGGCCTTGAACTCGCAGCGATCCTCCTGTCTCAGCCTCCCCAGTGCTAGGATTACAGGTGTGCACCACCACACCTGGCTGCAAGGGGTTAATTCTGATTAACAGGTCTCGCTTTAACTTGGTCTTAACACCCAGCAGAAAAGTATAAGCAAAAGATATACAAAAACAATACCATAGTAATAAAAGCTAAGACATAAAAGGGGCTCCAATCGCTGACCCCTTCTGGCAGTTTCCAGGTATACCAGTAGCTGACAACTATTATGCTTCATTAAGGCAGAAAATACTACAGCGGAGTCTATAAAAGCTCAACAAGAGTCTTTAAATTTCTTTTCTCCATCTTACAGCTAAAACTAGAGTGACTTATGACAAGAAGTACCAGACTTATAGATAACCTCCATCAGCAGAGAGGCCTAAGAGCCAAATGGGTAAAATCGCTATACTAGTCCCTGAAGAGCAGTTTCTGGATGTGGCTCTTTCCCCAAACTGCCTTTGCATTCTAGTGCTCATGCTTTGATTATACATGCTTTAATTTCTTGGGAAATTTGTTTATTCTTGCCTAGAGGCTGCTAAACTCCAAGTGATCATGCAGATGGAACCAACAACAAATGTGCCAGACTCCTTTTACTGGGATCCATTAGAATGACCTTGTACAGGGAGTTCATAACAGCTAAACTGCAACATGACTTCTAGCCAAGGCCCATTAGATTAGCTCTCTGGAGAAGGCCCCTGGCTGCAGTCACCCTTACACTGACCCTTCTCAGCTTTAAGCAGCTAGATGGAAATTCTGCCCTTTCTCCCCTAATCAAAGTTAGGGATAGCTTTTTGCTTTTGGGGGGTACATATAATAGACAGCTAAATTAGGCAGAATTCTTTTTTGAGATGGGCTATGTATCACTATGTAGTTCAGGCTAGTTTTGAATTCACTATGTAGCCCAGGCTGGCCTGGACTCATGGCAATCCTCCTGCCTCAGCCTCCTGAGTGCTGAGATTATAGGTATGCACCACCACACCTGGCAAGGTAGAAATATTATAGGCAGTCCAACAGGGGTCAGTGCAGAAGATGAGAACACATCCAAACTGTGGCTGGAGTTGCATCTGAAGAATATTAAAGTCATAATGCCTAGATCCACATACTTCTCTAAGGGATAAATTTTGAGATTATTGGTACCACCTTCTGAGATTTCCCATTGTTAATAAACCATCCCATTAGGGGTGGATCATCCTCTCCCACCCACTAAGACAACTAAGACTAAGACTAAAACTAAAGACTATTGACCAAGGTTAATGATGCTGTCCACATTGCCTGCTACTATGGAACCAGTATGGCCTACATGTAGGGACTTGTTGGTTTCTTGGTGCACTCCAGGCAGGAAAAGCAGCAGGAATGAGGAAAAGACAGACAAGAGACAAGAGCTGTGTCAGGTGGAGCTCTTTACTGGATGGGTAAGAGGACCTCAACAACATGAGGGGTGTTTATACCTTTGCAAAGTTAGTGTCACGAGACACAAGGTTGCTTGGTGACTAATGACTGCTTTAGGCACTCTGGCTCTGTCCTGCCCTCATATATGACCAATTTCCAGCTCCAGCCACTCCCAACATCTAAGTGACTATACTTGTAATCTTATTAGTTGATCAAAATTTTGCCCCTGCATTGTGCCTACCTTGTGACTTTGCTCTATAAAGCTTTCTTTGAGAAGTGGGCTCATTTGCAACCCATTTGGGACCTCTCCTGTCCCTCAGAGCTATTCCTATTCCCTATTCCTTTTCCCCAATAAATTTTCCTACTCTTAAAAAAAAAATAAACAATCTTCTTTTAGATTCACAAGTCTGGGATGACTCTGTAACCTCTATCTATGATAAGATGCTCACAATCACCTTCAGAACTGGCTACTTTTCAAGACTAATGAACTACCCTAGTGCCCATCTGCCCAAGATTTCGGTAACATCCCCACGAAAGATGTTACAGAATCCTCTGGGCAGTGCCAGGCAAGCTGGACAGAAGCATGAGTTGTCCATTCTCCAACATGCCAGCTTATTGCTAGTAACACTTCTCTTCTCCCATCACCCTGTCTCTCTAGTTATTAGTTCTCTCAAGTGGCAGCAGAACTGGACTTTTCATGGCTTCATTAACCATCACCTCCTTGGGGACCCGTTCCCTGACTCCCAGGCTCAGTCAGGTTACAGGGTCTATGTACACTACTCTTTCCTATACATCCAGCTTAGCTATCATTTCTATTCCTTTAACTTTTGTATTTGCATCTCTCTCTCACCGGACTGTAACTCCATGAGGGCAAAGATCTTGTATTTTGCTTTTTCACCATTGCATCTTTGGCTTCGTTAACATGTACCTTGCAGTACTACAAGTGGTAGCCAAATACACACTGAAGTGACTGTATGCATGCTTGAAATCGTAAGAAACCTGCAACTCTAAGCAGCTGAAATATATAGCTCTAAAACTGCCAAATGAGAGTCAAAGATTGCTAGCTGGTTAGGAAATGGACAGTTTCTTGGAAGAGGGAGCAGAAGCTGCAATGTATTCTAGAAGGGAACAGAAGGAATAGGACTGACATCCATCCATCCACCCTACTATCTGATAGCTTCACTGTGGCTCTGCCCTGGATCCTGTGGGTTGTCAATGGAAGCCAACCACAGAAATGCAATCCCCCTACCTCTTTTTTTTCTTTAAAATGTACTTTAAAAAACAAGAATATCTCACTAATCTATTTTGAATTAGCAAGGTATGCCTGAATCCTTGCAACTTAAGAAACTGGTGATATTCTAACTTAACAGAGGCACAGTGGGCTTTATGGGTCAGGGCCAATCCTGGCTGTCCACATCCTTAATGTTTCCTTTCTAGAAAGAGCATTCAGGAAATGTATCGGGAAAAGACAAAAAAAAAGAAAAACTTACGGGGATACAAAATCCTTCTGCATGAGGAATGCTGAAATTCCACACAGGTACCACAAGATATTATGCATGCTCCAATCGAGCAAAATGTCCATTACCACAAACATGGACTGCTTCCAGAAACTACCATAGCGAGGTTTTCCATCTCCTGTATGGCTCAGGCTCCAAGGTCTATGAGTTAGAGCTGTTATGATATCCTGATCTGTTTGTCTCATCTGAAAAGAAATTTTGGAAAATAAAATAATTACTACAGCTTTAGTCTAAAATTTTTCATTAGTTTAGATTCAGCCAGTGTGCTCATTCTGACGAAGCGATCATGGTACCCCAGCCCATGTCTACTAGTGAGTCCTTTATCATAAACCCTTTGGGGAAAGATACAATGGACATAAAGTGTTTAATATGCACGACACATAAGAACACTTTTTTCACAATTCTAAAAGAATTGCTATTCCTTTAAAATTAGAAAATCAGCCGGGTGTGGTGGCGCATGCCTGTAATCTCATCCAGCACTTAGGAGGCTGAGGCAGAAGGATTGTTGCAAGTTCGAGACCAGCCTGGGCTACAAAGTGAGCTCAGTTGAACTGCCTGAACTGCAGAGCAAGACCCTATCTCAAAAAATAAAATTAAATTAAATTAAATTTAAAAATTCTCTGAGTTGGTCAAATTATAATGCCACAAAAATAATTTTTTCTTCTTTTTTTTGTCTTTTTGAGACAAGGTCTCGCTATGCAATTCAGGCTGGCCTTGAGCTCACTTTGTAGCCCAGGCTGGTTTCAAACTCACAAGGATCCTCCTGCTTCAGCCTCTCAAGTGCTGGGATTACAGGTGTGCACCACCACACCTGGCAAGAATAAACTTTTAATTGGACACTGATTTAAATTCTGGCCAGAGGTAATTAGAACTGAATGAGAATGGAATCCTGATTGTTTCAAATGTACTGGAATAGCTTTGATCCTTTCCAGGGCAAAGGCTGAAAAGAGTCAGGGCTGGAGAGAGTGTAGAGAAATGAGAAGGAAATGAGAAGGGACTGTGAGCAGAGATGGGGAGAAGGTGAAGTAGGAATGAAGCGATGTGGGTGAGCTCCTCCAGTCCATGTTCTCCCCCTCCTCTGGAAAATGTCAGACATTTTAAAGGCCTTGTGGTCAATTAAGTTTCAGTGTCTGGAAGCCCCATGGCCCTATATGTCCCAAGGATAGCTTGTACTCAGATAGGCTCTTCTCTTACTGTAACATTTTAGATGTATGCTCTCTTGGTCACTGTGGAAGAATGCTATAAAATCAACTCATTATTTTGGAAGTTGGCAAATAAAGAGGAAAACCAGGTATTTATCCAGCCTCTTGGGTAACCAAATAGATAGATTCTAGCTAATACAGTAAGAAGAAATAACAATTAAAATACCAACAGTTTGCAAAATTTCTAAATTCACCAATCTGGCCACAGAGCATCAATAACAGCTGACAACAACCAGAGTCAACCAGATGTTATGTGCCTCCTGATGAAAAACACCCTCATTATGACATTATCTTACCAGGAAAAATCAATCCTAATCTCATTAAGCCCCTACCTTTCACCAGCAACTTACAGGAAATAAAGAGGATGAGAATGTAAAAAATTACATCATGGTATAATGTTGGGAGCGACTGAAGCTGGAAAGTAGTTACACATGCACACAGGATGAAACCCAGAACACGGGAGCTCCTCGAAGCACGTAAACAAGCCATTGTAGCTTGTTAACCGATTGCTGGACAGTGCGGCTGAAGTTAATCAACATCTGGAGGGTATAAATAAACGCTCTACTGTTCTTGGGCAGTTCCCCTTCTCTGCTCTGGAGAGGGAGGACCTCCAGCTGATCCTGGCTTTTTGTCTCTTGTTTATTTTTTCCTCATTCTCGCAGCCTGTTCCTTCCTGGGGTATAGCAAGAACCCAGTGGATCTGTACAGTATAATTAGCAAATTCAAATACGGATAAACACTACAAAACAAATAATCTTGTTTCTCCAATAAATACAGCAGAAAGGAAAGGGGGAGGAAAGGGAGAGAACTTAATAGATTTTTAAAATTTAAAACTGTACTTCATACATCTTATGAGTCTTGTTCAAACAAACCATTAAAAAAACAAGAACCATGCTATTTCTGAGACTAGTGAAAATTCATACAATGACTGATATTTGATTGTATTAAGGGCCTATTGTTTGGATGGATAATGGCATTGTAGCTACATTTTAAAAAGCATTTTTTTAAAGATACTTCATGCAATGGCCGGGCGTGGTGGTACACTCCTGTAATCCCAGCACTTGGGAGGCTGAGGCAGGAGGATTGTTGCGAGTTCCAGGCCAGCCTGGGCTACAAAGTGAGCTCAAGGCCAGCCTGAACTGCATAGGGAGACCCTGTCTCAAAAAGACCAAAAAAAAAGGTATTTAATGCAGTTTTTATGGATGGAGTAATAAGCTTTGCTTAAATATAGCCTTAGGGAAGATCAATGGGGATATGGACAAAACAAACTGGATCATAGGTAATGGGGGAGTTCATTGTATTATTATTACTATTATTATTTTATTTTATAGGTACAGTCTTGCTAAGTAGCCCAGGCAGGCCTCTGGCCCCAGCATCCTTAGTGCTGGGATTAGTAATGTGCTACCACAACTGGCTTATATCATATGCTCCATAATTAAGAGTTCTTTTCTGGGGCCAGGGATATAGCTTAGTGGCAGAGTGCCTGCCTGGCAAGGGTGAGGTTGTAAATTCGATTCCTGGTACCAAAAAAGAAGTTTTTTCTAAGGAATGCTTTGAGAAGTAGGGCTACATAATTCTTTTCTCTTCTGAGAATGTTTACTACCAAAGTAATCTAAATGGGCCTGATGAAAACCACTATGAAGCAGTTCTGAGCAGGACTTAAATTAACCAATTGGCTTTCCATGTTTACTTGTCAGTCTGTCCAAAGCCTAGGCCACTTGTCCAGAGATGGACGGTGGACTCATAGTAAGTGAACCTCTGTAAGTCACTGGTCCCTACTGAGGCCTGTAATGAAGCTTCAAAGGATAAGGCAAGGTCACAGCTCAAGACACCTGGCTCCAACCTCAACTAGATAAAGACTAGTCTCATGCTGGGTGTGGTGGTACACTCCTGTAATCCTAGTACTGGGGAGGCTGAGGCAGGAGGATTGGCACAAGTTCAAGACCAGCCTGGGATACAAAGTGAGCACAAGGCCAACCTTAACTGCACAGTGTGACCCTGTCTCAAAAAGACCAAAAAAAAAAAAAAAAAAGCTGCCAGGTGTGATGGCACATGCCTGTAATCCCAGCACTTGCGGGGGGTGTGGTGCTGGGCAGGAGGACAGGCTGGAGTTTAAGCCCAGCTTGGGCTATAAAGTGAGCTCAAAGCCAGCCTGAACTGCAAAGACAAAAAAAAAAACAAACAAAAATAAAAGACTAGCCTCAGGTATCTCACTCCTGGGTGGAGACTTTCCTTGAGTTAACTTAGCTCTTCTAAATTAACATAATACCTTACCTGGAGAAGTCCTTGAGCATTACCCTCCCTTGTTCTGATAACTAAATAAATATGGGCTACCCAGAGAAGGCTTTGATCTTAGCCCCCAGAGAATCTCAAGTTCTGTGAGAGGGTTTTGATCCTCCTAGAGCCCTGAAATCATACCATTTGTCTCTTCTATTTAGCCTTCGCCTTCCATTCATTTGGGAGACTGTAGACCTGATCAGCCCACAATAACTAACTAACGGACGATATTAACCCCAGATGGGCCTATAAACAACATGAGGGACTAAAGAGAAAACATCCTCCCCCCACTGAACTTGGCCTTATGCACGCTAGGCAAATGTTCTACCACTGAGTGACAACTCTAGCTTCACCATGGCATTTATAAATGGGGTTGAGAACACTTCCCTTCAAGATTTCTCTTCTTGATTTGTTTTTGGTACTGGGAATTAAACTCAGGACCTTGTGTTTGCCAGGCAGGCACTTGTGCCACTGAGCTGTATCCCTAGCCCTTCTCTTGTTAATTTTAACATAAGTTCTTCACTGTGATCTTGATTCAGTTCAATTTAAAAGGCATCTACCTTATGCTTACATAGTCTGTTACTATTATGTCCCCTAACTAACCTACTACTGTGTACAAGAAATATCTTGAATTTTACCTTATAGATAACTTCTGGCAAGAATGAACAGACCATACTATTATTGTACAGTTGTGGAAATTCCATATATATCTTCTTTAGAGCATCAGTTGCCTGTAAAACAAACTCATATTATTTAAAATCTACTACCCAGGAACTATTGTGTATTAAGCACAACCATACCAAATAAGTCAGAAGTTTACTAATACTGCCTATAGAGATGCTCAAAGTGCACACAGCACTGATCGTCCACATGAGCAAACAAGAGAGCAGCCAGGGAGCAATTCAACATCTTCCTGAAGGCTCATGCCTTTGGAAGGTGGCACGCTATAGGCCAGAGAAAACAGGAGGCAACATTTTGTAATCCTTCTCTTATATTCTGATTTAACCACTAGGAAGTCTTCTTATGGCCAGAACTCATCACCCTCTGCCTTTCCTAGATGAAATCCAAGCTACCCAGCAGGGGTACTACAAGGGAAGCTCTGCTCAGCACAGGGAACTTAGAGCACCCACTGTCCATCACCATCATGGAGGGAGATGCAATGGGATGGGGGTGCTGGGAAGAGTGTGAAGTCTCCAAATTCTTCCTAAAAGAAACAGAAGTTTCTTTTGGTAGTAGTCTAGCTAACAAATGAGGAAGAGATGATAGATTTAAACACTAACATCATGTAACCCCTACTGAATTAACAGCAATAGTAGCTGACACAAGAGATGCCCAGAGATTGTGTGTATCACAGCTCTGGAAGTACTGCTCATTTCTGGCAAGTGACATATACCTACAATCAAATATAAGCAACAAAATGCACTTCTCCCCAAATAAGACAGAACATATAAATTAATCATAGCATGCTTCGCCTTCACTAATATAACTTAGTGAGGTAGAGGATCAAAGTTGTTTTCTTGATGTTTGAACTAACACGTGTATTACATGTAACTCTCCTATTTATATGGTAGTTTCTTTCATTAGCTTCATTTTGTCCATTAGAGGACTGGAGCATGTCAAGGTTGAAATTCCTCTGCAGAATAGTCAGTCAAAGTCTGCTGGACTCCAAAGGTCATGATACTGGCTATTGGGCTCCATTAGCTCAATTTTTTGCCTACATTTACCCTCTGTATTAACATCTCGGTGAATTAGATTGCTATGTTCTAACTAATCTTGGCTAAACATCTGGTAAAGGCCCATTCAGAAAACTCAAATAACCTTCAATTTTTCTTCTTAAACCGCCCCCCTCTTCCTGATTCTACAGTAAGAGAAAAGCATGACAATCACTACAATGGTTAAAATGTAAGAACTACAAGGGTTCCCAAACATGGCCAGCAGCAGGAGCAAAGCTGTAGGCTCATTAAGAACACATGCTTCTTGGAGATTGTAGCCCAGCAGTACAGCGTGTATGTATGGCCCATGAACCCTTATTTTAAAATGTTTCCAGGCGATTCTGATGGAAATCAACGGGAAAACCTAGACACATACAAATGTAAGTTTAATAGAAGAAGTTGGGGCTGGGGATTTAGCTCAGCGGCAAAGTGCCTGCCTAGCAAGTGCAAGGTTGTGAGTTTGGTTCCCGGTACCGGAGAAAAACCAAAAAAAAAAA
>NW_004955442.1:3203569-3235968 GCF_000276665.1 Chinchilla lanigera
TTTATATATCAACCTTTATCAATTGTTTAAACTGGTTAAAATTAACATAATCAGAACTCTGCTGTTAGCTACTAGAAGCTTTAAATACAAAGTGCTCTTTAAATGCAGTGCATTTAACTCTTCAGCCAGATTGAACAGGACTTATGTACAACTCCTGTATTCCTGTTTTGGAGGCTACTCTATTCCCCATGTGCCTCTTTATACTGTTTATTTAATAATCTTTTGTAAAAGCTTTATGTAAATTAATGAAACGACACATTTTCTGCTGGTTTTAGAATATCAAAAGTTAAAATGTTTCATCATAAAAGAATAAAATAGTTTCATAATTTACTGTTTCCTTCAAGATGTGGATTTGTGCATTATATACTTCTACTAAATAAGTATGTTATAATCTGTAAAAATAAAAAATATATATCCTTTTGGAAATGATTAACAATTAAATAAGATGACCTTTAACAAAGTAAAGCCCACAGAATAAACTGTACCATATTTGCATGGCCTTTGACATCAAAAAAGATGGTGAGGTTATAGTTTAAGCACTCTGCAACGGCTTCCCTCAGGGTAGGGATCTTCTCATCAGGGAAATCATTCCTATGAGACAGGGAGAAGGAACAGAACATTACAGGAAGCAGAGCAAAGTTTAATGGGATACACATTTTGCAAATGCCCCGCAACAAGTGAGAAGACTTCTCCCCCAGGACTTCCTTTCTTCAACCTAGCCAAGTCTAGTGATAATTTACTATAAGTACTTGAGCCACATTACATTATATTCTTGGCCAGCGAACAACAGCAACAACAAATACATTTAGGAGATCACTGAACCGATAACGTAATTAGTAACTCTACTTCCTAACAGGCAGAGTATATGCCATCTTTGGAAAACTTAGAAACTTAGTATTTTTTTTTTTTTTTTGTCTTTTTGAGACAGGGCCTCCCTATGCCGTTCAGACTGGTCTTCAACTCACTTTGTAGCCCAGACTGGTCTCAAACTTGCAAGGAGCCTCCTGCGTCAGCCTCCCGAGTGCTGGGATTATAGGCATGCGCCACCATGCCTGGCCCCAGAAACTTAATTTTAAGTTAATTTTCCCAACAGAATTCTATGCAGGAGAAATTCTTAGAAATATATAAATCTATCAACTGTACTTCTGTGCATTTATTTAAGTGGAACTGCTTGAAATAATTTTCTATATAAACTTCTGATAAAAAAAATGAAGATTTAAGTGCCAAACACAAGAAATCAACTATTTTCTCATCTGGGCTAGGGATTTAGCTCAGCGGCACAGCACCTGCCTGGCAAGCGCAATGTCATGAGTTCGATTCCCAGTACCGGAAAAAAACCAAAACCAAAACAAAAAACAAAAACAAAACAAAACTATTTTCTCATAATAAAATTTTATCCCACATGATTTAACTTTTGGCTCATTTAACTATATTATTTCATCTCTAGGATCTTGGTATTAAAAAAGGGTAAGAATAATTTAAGTATTACAATAAAGCAATAGAAGTCAGTAGTACAACTGCTAGCTATCCTGTGCATACATATATACATAATTTTCCCTTTCTTTCTTTTCTCTTTTCCCTCATCCCAGTTGTTCTTTACTTTGGAGCAGTTTAACTTTTAGAATATCTATTATACTTCTATTGCTTTATTGAAAGGAACAGTTAATGTTTAATTGTTTGATAATCTTATATGCCTGTTTGTTTACCTGAGTAACCAATTTGAAGATATCAATATATAACACAACAACCATTGTTCATTTTCTATCACCTTGTCTGAAATTCTGTATGGCTTGTACTGTTTTTACGTTATTTTGTAAATGTATGTGTGTTTGTTAATATGTTTTCTTTCTTTTATCTCTCTCTTTTTTTTTTTTTTTTTTTTGTCTTTTTGAGACACGGTCTCGCTGTGCAGTTCAGGCCAGCCTTGAGCTCACTTTGTAGCCCAGGCTAGTCTCAAACTCGCAACAGTCCTCCTGCCTCAGCCTCCCAAGTGCTGGGATTACAGGTGTGCGCCACCACGCCTGGCTCTTTTATCTTTAAAATAAAATTTTAAAAAATCTTAAAAAAAAAAGCATTATAGGCCTATCTGCCAGCCATTCTAGTCCATGTCTATTTTCTAGGAAAAAAGATGGAGACCTGAATTTGCTGTTCCTTTGGGCAGTTTTAGTTTTACACTCCCCTCTCGGGTTGAGCAAAGATTACACTGAGCATAAGAAAAGACAACCTATTCCAGTTGTGGAGCAAAGACTGTTAAAAATGGTAATGTGGTACACCAACTCCAACATGGTGGTGCCTTCTTATCTGATATGGTTTCTTCTAAAGGCTTTTTAAGGATGATGCTAATCCCAAGTATTTTTTACTTTAAAAATTACCCTTGGGCCGGGCTTGCCTATAATCCTGGCACTTGGGAGGTGGACTGCCACAGTTTGAGGCCCCCTGGGCTACACAGTGAGCTCAAGCCTAGCCTGAAGTACAGAGTGAGACCCTGTCTCCAAAAAAAAAAAAAAATTACCCTTGAGCCTTCTATTTTATTACTGTAGCTGCAATGTCACTGTAATATTAAAACCAGGTTTCCCCCTATATACCACAGCAATTGAATAATGGATGATGGTGACAATCCCAGTAGCCTGCAGACCTCATTTATCAGTATTCTCTCCAGTCAGAAGAATCACTGATTTCTTTCACAACCTACTAAGCTTCTGAACCATCTTTTTTTTTTTTTTTCTGGTGGTACTAGAGACTGAACCCAGGGCCTTCATACTGAGTAATGTCCCCGGTCCTTTCATTTTTTATATTGAGACAGGGTCTTGCTAAGTCACTCACTAAAGTGCCCAGGCTGGGCTTGAACTTGCAACGCTCCTATCTCAGCCTCCCAGAGGCACAGATGTGAATCACTTTTAAAGAAGATTATAACTTCAACACTGGGTCAAATACTCAATATTTAAAGAGTATTGATCATGGTCCAGAGAATTGGTGTTACATGTAAAACACTAAGCACATATTTTTCCCTATTACAAAGATGACAGCCAGGTATGGTGGTACACACCTATAATTCCAGCATTTAGGAGGCCATTTAGGAGGATCATGAACTCAAGCTCAACCTGGGATACATGGCAAGTTTGTGGCCAGTCTTAACTACATAGTAAGACCATGTCTCAAGAAACCCAACACAATAACCAACCCAAAGGAGAAAAAGGAGAGGGATTTAAATAACCACAATCCAAAGTACATTATCCAATACCAATTCCAGGGGCAGGTATAAGCTGTTAATGGGGGAATGGTATGGATTCTGTGGTCACCCATGTTTGAGAAATGTTAATTTAAAGGTAAGGATTGATGTGGACTCTTCTATCTCCCAGAAGGGTATTCAGAGTACAGTACTTGATTAGATTTCTTGTAAACTTATAGGACTAGCTGATCAATTCCATCTATCTATCTATCTATCTATCTATCTATCCATCCATCCATCTATCCATCCATCCTTTGGGAACTATCAGTTTAAACTATACCAGAACATGATTAAATCAGACATCTGAAAGAACTTCAAGCCTTGCAGTGCTGAGAAACAGAAAAGACAGCCAGAAACAACGGAGTACAGTGGATGCTTCTCTGGAGCGGAAATGGGATATGTGGCTTCTTGAAGAACTAGTTATTTGCCTTGAGTAAGTCACTTAACTCTTCTGGGACAATCTCTAAAAGTAGGATTAATCTAGAGCTATATGGTATCACCTATGACGAGTTAAGTTTAAATTTGCATTTAAATTAAGAATTCAGTTCCACAATTGTACTAGTCACATGTCAAGCTGTCAACAGCCACAGTTGGCTACCATAATGGACAGTGCAAAAATAGACCCTTTCCATCATCGTAAAAAGTGCTACTAGACAGTGCCATTCTGGATAATTCCTAGGATACTTCCCACTCCTCAAATTCTATGATCCCTCAAAAGCTCGTTATAAAAATCTGAAGGCTAGTTAAAAGGTGGTGTTACTCCATAAGCTTTTAAAGAATTTATCATGTGTTTCTTCGTATACCCAAAGACAAGAAGACTGACAAGCAATTTCTTTCAGCCTTATGATTGAGTCTACAATTTAAACGATAGTACAAAATAAACACTATGTTAATGACTAGGTAGAGTACTATCTTGAGAATAATTCTGAGGCCCAATTTGGCCTCAGTGGAAAAGATTAAAAATATACGTACAGTATTTCTGTTATTCCTGGCACCAGCTTATTACTTGGAAACCTGTATACAGTTCAAAACACAGCAACTCTCCTGGAGCAAAAGATGTAATTAGAAGGTACCAGTGCTGATCTGTGATCTCCAAGAAAGGCTAAAAGGTATGTTTAAGTAACAATAAATTACTTACCTGAGTCTGTGATTTGCTGCAGGATTAAGTTTCCTAATTTGTTCAAATGTCAAATCACACAACCGACCAGTCCCATCTGTCGTCCTGTCTACTGTGTTATCATGCATTAAGACAGGAACGCCGTCAGAGGTAAACTCGATGTCCAACTCCACACCCGTTGCTCCATTCTTAGCTGCCTTAACAAAAACATCAACAACATTGATGTCAAATGGCCACAGACATAATTTTGCATCTAAATACTCAAGACCAACAGAGCTGGATAAATTGACAGCTACTCAGATTCCCCTTCCAAACAGCAGCCCTGATCCACGTGGATGTTAACCTTACCTCAACTTCTACACTTACAGTGTTTTTAAACACTTAATTTCCCTACTTATCCCAATCTCACATTACTAGATGGGGAAGTTTTTGTAAGTTTTCTCTAAACACTTTAAATTATATAGTTCACCAATGGCTTAACAAATTCTACTATTTACCAACATTCTCTGTTGGTATAGTAACTCTGATGATTCCCCTGTGTTTGTCCATAACAAAGTAGATATCTCACCACTTGGGTATAAATATTATGAGTCAGGTTTCTGTTGTTTTAACTCCATTCTCTATAAAAGAAACACCAAACCTTCTTCTAGAGGAGACTACAAAAAAAAAAAAAAAAAATAGAGGAGACTACAGTTTGTTTATGTCTACATCACTGGCTATTGGCCAGGAAACTGGTACCCCTGATAGGGTATATTAAAATTTATCCAGAGTTTAGGGTTGGGTGTGTACCTCAGTGATAGAGCACCTGCCCAGCATGCTCAAGGCTCTAAGTCTGATGCCTACCAGAGAAAAATGAGTGAATAAGTAAGAGAACATTAAATTTGAGAAGTTAATGTTTGCTTTCTAGGCTTCCTTATCACAATGAACATGTGAAATGCTCATTGTAATTAAGATTTTCTCTTTTTTTTGTCTTTTTTGAGATAGGGTCTCGCTACACAGTCCAGGCTGGCCTTGAGCTCACTTTGTAGCCCAGGCTGGTCTTGAACTTACAATGATCCTCCTGCCTCAGCCTCAAGTGCTGGGATCACAGGTGTGCACCACCATGCCTGGCTTGTAATCAAGATTTTTAATTAAAAAAAATGTTTAAGTCACAGCCCACTGCCACCATACATAGGATAGTTAAAAAGACAACAGGACGTCAATATAACTAAATTTCTCCTTTTCATTCTTTTTTTCCTGTGCTCCCTTCAGCAGCACATATACACTCTTTTCCTTCCTTTCTAGAAGTAAAACCCTTCTTAGGCCATGTATGGTTATAATCCCAGCAGTGTAGAAGGCTGAGGCAGGAGGATTATGAGTTTGAGCCCGGTCTTTCCAAAAGTACTACCTTAAAGTTGGTGTGGCTTATTCCCACTGTCATTCCTTTATAGGTCTTTATATATTTATTTACTGCACATGTTAGTACCCACAAACAACATACAGCACTGTGCTGGTATACAGGAAGCATTCAGTAAATTTGGTCATTGCCATTTAGTGTGTCCTTTTAAACTTATTTCTAAAAGTAACATAGCCTCCAGGCGTGGTGGCGCACACCTATAATCCCAGCACTCGGGAGGCTGAGGCAGGAGGATCGCTGTGAGTTCGAGGCCAGCCTGGGCTACATAGTTAGCTCAGGGGCAGCCTAAACTATACAGTGAGACCCTATCTCAAAAAACAAAAACAAAAACAAAAATAAAAGTAATGTAGTCAAGGATTGCCAGGAGTTCAGAAATAAATAAATAAATAAAAGTAAGGTAGTCAAATACAGTCATGTATTCTATGGGTAGATATTTTTCCTTATTTAAATATTGTTCTATCCCTATGTTATAAAGATATATAACTGTATTTTCTTCTAAGCTTCAAATTTTGATTTTCACCTATGTGACCAACATCCCTCCCCACAAAACAATCCCAATTCTACCACTAATTAGCCATGACATCTAGGCTGAGTTACACATCTACTCCAGCCACCATCTCATTGTTAAGATAATGGCCTCATTTCACACATCTAGGATATATGACAGTGCACACTGGAGATAGACAGGTTTATTACATTGATCTTAAGATAAGAAACATTGCTTTCCTGGGCTAAGGACCTGAGATTTGTAATCCAATGTATGTAATTGTTGTTACAGTTTATAGCACTTTATAGCAATATAGTATAATATTAAATTTTATCGGTCTCTAATAAAAAAAAGATAGTATTTCTATAATGCTTCTAGGAGTTGTTGTGAGGTTTTAGAAACAATGCATGCAAGTTATCAAGTTTGGTACCTGGCTCTGAGCTGACATTTCACTTAAGCAATAATGATTAGAAAAAGTAAGTCTAATGAAAAACTCATTATAATAATGTTTACATCTATACTGGTTAAAAGGGCTTAACAAAGTCAAAATGTGTATCTTTTCAAGTTAAAGCCAGAACAATCTACATGGACTATATAACTTATAACATAAAACCAAATCACATTTCTAGTACATTTCTCTCACTATACCACAAGTAGTACCCTTATTCCTTGTGTTGACACTATAATTAGATTGTTATACTTTTATTCATTAGGGCTATCTTTATTTGGCCAAAACACACACACACATACAACGGTGAGACATAGTATTTTACAAAAATACTAAAACTAATAAAGAGTTCACTTATTTGCCTTTTCTGAGTAGTTATTAAAGTCAGAACTAAAAGACAAAACAACTCTATAAAAGAAATACCACTTTAGAAATAGTGGTATTTAGAAATATCACTGAGACCAAATATTCTAAGTAACTGCATTCAACTTATTCCACCTACAGAGAAAAGGGATGAGCACCCTTGACTCTAACATATTAGCATATTTTAAATCTTTTCATTTATTCAGGGATCATTATATTTTTCTTCCACACATTACCAAGTTTTGTGGGGGGGTTTTCTGTCTTTTTGAGACAAGGTCTCACTATGCAGTTGAGGTTGGTTTTGAGTTCACTTTGTAGCCCAGGCTGGTCTTGAATTTGCAATGATCCTCCTGTCTCGGCCTCTTGAGTGCTGGGATTACAGGCAAGTGCTGGGATTACAGGCAAGTGCTGGGAATACAGGCATGCGAAGCCATGCCCAGCTGCAAACAAACAAGTTTACATTGCAATTTTATTAAACTTTTACTTTATTCAAAAATGTTTTAAATTATAGCAATGTAGTAATATACTGTAATAGTAGAAGGGCATGCCAAGGTACAGGAATAGAAATCAGCACACTGGCTACTGTGAGGCGGCAGGTGGTGCTGACGTCAAAGGGGGCATAAAAGAATACATTGGGAAATGGACTGAGGCAGTGGTTACCAGGTATTTTACGAAACCTTGCCAAATTATGCACATAAAATGTGTACGTTTTATTGTATGTAAACTATACTTTGATAAAGCCTGATCAAATGGCTCTAGAGCTGTATCTGATGGCTCACATCTATCATCCTAGCATTCAGAAAGCTGAGGCAGAGCTGGGCATGGTGGTACACGCTTGTAATCCCAGCACTCAAGGGAGGCTGAGGCAGGCGATCCTTGTGAGTTTGAGGCCAACCTGGACTACAAAGTGTGCTCAAGGCCAGCCTGAACTTCATGGCGAAACCCTATCTCAAAAAAGACCAAAAAACAGAAAAGAAAAGAGAAAGAAAGCTGAGGCAGGAGGATTGCCACTAATTCAAGGCCACCCTGAACCATACCGAGACCCTGTTTCACTGGAAAGTATCTCCTTTTTATTTATTTATTTATTTTTGAGACAAGTCTCGCTCTGTAATTCAGGTTGGCCTTGAACTTTAAGCAATCCTCCTGCCTCAGCTTCTCAAATGCTGGGATAATAAGCATACACTACCACGCCTAACTGAAAAGTATTTCTTAAACATACATCCCTACAACTTCATACACAGACCTTAATGTTTACTGACAATGAAGAAAATTACAAGTTCCCACTACCAGAATAAACAGTGGTAGTATTCTTGTAAATCTGACCAAATTAGAACCACAATCCTTTATTTTTTTAAATTTGAGATGTTATTTACATACCTTATAATTCACCCATGTCAAATGCACATTTCAAAGATACTTCTGTATATTTACAGAGTTGTACAATCATTACCACAATCATTTTTTCATTATTCTCCAAAAAAAACCCTTTTAGCAGTCTGAATGTCTTTCCCTAACCCCTGACCAACCATCAATTTACTTTCTATTTCCATGGATTTGCCTATTCTGGGCATTTTACTTCATGGAATTCTGTAACACATAGTCTATTGTGGCTGACTTCTTTAATTTAGCATATTTTCAAAGTTTATCTATGTGTAGCAGGTATCAGGAATGTCATTCTTTTCATGGCTGAATAATACTGCATTCTATGAATGTACCAACCTTTACTGATCCATTCATCACTCAATGGACATTCATGTCATTCCTGCCCTTTGGCTACCACAAATTATGCTGTTATGGACATTTATGTATAAGTTTGTATTTGATGTTTTGATTTTCTTGGATGCATACCCATGAGATCTACTGCAGGGTTGTACAGTAATTATCTGACCTTTTTTTGAGACAGGATCTTGCTCTGTAATTCAGGCTGGCCTTGAATTCATTATGTAGCCTCAGCTTCCTGTCTCAGCCTCCCAAGTGCTGGGATTATAGGTGTGCACCACCATGCCCAGTTATTTAACCTTTCAAAAAACTGCTCGGCTTTTTTTCTACCAGCAGCAATATAAAGCTTCCAGTTCCTACATACCCTTTCCAACATGCTTTTGATTATAGCCTCACTAATGGGTATGCAGTAGTATAGTTTCGATTTGTATTTTATGGTGGATAATAATATTGAAACTTTCTCCAGCGGACTTATTGGCTATTTACAGATCACAATTTTTCCAAAGAATATTTACCAGGTGCCTATTATGTATCATGTACTTTTCTAAGCAGAGAGATAGTGGTTAGAAAGAAAGGATTATGGTTCTTACATTTTAGTAGGGAGAAACACATTGCAGACACATTACATGTAATTATGATAGTGAAAAATATTTCGAAGAAAAAAATAGAGGGTAATGTGAAGGGAACGAGAGGTGGGAGCATCACTAGATAAGACAGCCAGGGATAAAAGAGAGCCAATCATAAAAAGACCCAGAGAAGGAGGTTTCTAAACACAGAAAATAGCAACTACTGTAACATTAAGGTACTAAGATAGGAGGAAGCCGTGGAGCTGGTAGAAAATGTTGACTGCTTACCCAAATCTATTTCCCTTTTCTCTTGATCTTGTCCCTGTGTTCTTCTTTCTTCTATGCTCAGAGTAAGTGGACATTCCCAACGTGTGTGTGTGTGTGTGTGTGTGTGTTTGTGTGTGTGTGTGTGTGTGTGTGATCCAAGGAGGCTTCTGAGAAAGACACAAGAAAGAGCTTGGATGCTGGTGTGTAAGAACATGATAATGCCCGGGGCTACACTAGACATCTGGCAACTACAATGAGGGCGGGCAAATATGCCACAGGTGACTGAGCAACAGACACAAATCAGCAGAGCCTCCATGATCACAAACCCAACAGCTGTGCTAACCATCCCAAAGGCCATCCTTCCCCTACATACCTCGAGTTCTGTGAGACAGTGAGATCCCTTACTGAGATGTTTGATGATGGATGGGCCTTCTATTACATGAAGCCAAAAACTTCCCAATAAAACACCCAGGGGGGTGGAACAGAGAAAGCAGGGACTTTGAGAAAGACATATGATTGAAAAAAGTTTGTATTTTATCTAATTCCAAAAGGAAACTACTAGACGGTTTTAAATAAAAACAGTATAATCTGCCAGGCATGGTGGTGCATGCCTGTAATCCCAGCACTCGGGAGGCTGAGGCAGGAGGATCGTTGCGTGTTTGAGGCCAGCCTAGACTATGAAGGGAGCTCAAGGCCAGCCTCAACTGTATAGCGAGACCCTGTCTCAAAAAGACCAAATAAATAAATAAATAAATGAAAACAAAAATCAAAATTGTAAGTTGGAAATGTGGGAAGTGATAAAGAATTGACAGAACAAAAACTAAATTCTGATGGAAATAAACTTTCTTTTGAAATCATGGGAGAGGACAAAGTCTTGTCTTCTATAGTCTGTACTTGGTAGTTAAAACATTATTACAGTTAAAAAGTTCATTAACAATAACCTCATATTCTAATAAGCTGAATTACTATATCTCATTTCCTCTTAAGACCAGGAATCAGTCTGACACAATGATTATTATTGTTACAACATAAACATACAAAGTATGACTGGAATTTAGCTATAGTTTCTGTGCAATACAACAGGATGTGAAGCACTGTATATATATTTCATATAAATGCTTCCTCATTCATTCACTATTATTTATATTCAGTCGGACATGCTCTTGGTCAAAACACCACATCCATCAATAAACTCAAATGCATAGTACGGTCAGTTAACCTAGGGGTGCACCACCAAGCCTGGCTACCTTGAGATATCTTTTAAGGTGACTCACATAAAGGTAAGCAAAAATGAAAAACAGTGACACCAGTGTTGTTTTCTCCTACAATAATAATCATCTTTCTTTTCACTGCAACACTACCTCCTGTATATCTTACTAAATTATTTTATCCAAGCTCTTTGAGTTTATCTACATACATTCCTCAATATTTTCAGGTTTATTTTCAAACAGGAAGCCAGAAAAAGCTGCTCTCACTGTCTCCCATCACAAAGAAAGAACCAAGGGGACAGAAGTATGTGTGCAGTTAGTTAATCTTGTCAACTTGATTGGATTGAGAAAGGCTTAGGGTCTTAGTAAAGGGCATTTCTGGGTGTGTCTGACAGGGTGTTCCCAGAGGTGACTGGTCTTTGGGACAGTGCACTGAGGGGTAGGGGAGGACCTGCTCTGAAAGTGGGCAGCACTATACAGCAGGGTAGAGGTGGACGAACAAAAGCAGAGGAGGGCAGAAGCCCACTAGCACAGGTTCTTGCTCTTTCTTGCTTCTGGTCTGCTATGAGGTGAGCAGCTTTTTCTACCCTTCTGCCATGTTTTTGCTTTGTCATAGGCCTAAAAGCAATGGAGCCAGATGACCACAGACTGAAACTGAGACAGGAGATTAGGGTCAGGCAAAGCTGGCTGGGGAGGCAAGTGCGGCCTGTTGAATATAAAATCCCAGGACACATGTACAGAGCAGTTCCCAAAGCTCTGCATGTGGACTTCTCACAAGCATTCATGCAGGTTAGCCGGGTGTGGTAGTGCATGCCTATAATCCCAGCACTTGGGAGGCTGAGGCAGGAGGATCCTTGCAAGTTTGAGGACAATCTGGGTTACAAAGGGAGCTCAAGGCCAGCCTCAACTGCATAGCGAGACTCTGTCACAAAAAGACAAAAAAAAAAAAAAAAAAATTCAAGCAGGTTTTCCACAGGATAACCCAGATCTGCCGTCAGCCTGAGAACTGAGTGATACACAAAGGACAGTCACTATTGAGTTTTTGTCACTGTGTGTTCTCTTGCATGGATGACTGCCCTCATACTGCAGAGTGTATTCTTTTCTTTCACTTACTTGGCCCAAACTCGCTCTGTAAAGCCTGTTTCTTTTCCTACCTTTAATACAACTTTGCTACCTTTTGTACTCGTCTTGGCCGATTCTTTGCTCAGGACAGAAAGAACCTAGCAACCACCTCCAGAAGAGACTCTAGCACCCCAAACCCGGTAACAAAACCTTTGAAACCATGAGCCAAAATATATCTTTCTTCTCTTAAGCTATTTTCTCAGAGAGGCTGTCAAAAACAAGGAAAGCTAACAGATATTTAACATGGCTATACATAAAACCTCAGGTATCTTTTACTAACTCAAAGGTTGCCCTCCTGGTCAGCCTTTTTTCCGGACTTAAATTTTTTACCTTTTCTCTGAAGAATCAAGCCATCTTTGGGTTCTTGGAAGAAATAGTTTACATCTCTAATTAGGCCAGCTCATCGTGAGGTAGAAGAAATACATAAAATAGGTAAAAAGGAGATAAGGAAAATCATAGTCTTAAAATTGTACTTTTAAGAAGACTGTACCTTCAGGACACAAAGCTATCCCAGGTTAGCCACACCTGAATTCCATACGCTTGTTTATTTTTTTCTTCCAGGCCCATCACCAAAATCCCTTAAAGATACTGTAGTACCAGGGCATAAATTAGTTTAGCTGGTAAGGTATATAGCTGAAATTTGACACTAGGGTAGAAAAACAGATTCAAAGAGTACAAAGAATGTTTCTTAGGGAAAACATCATTTGTCTTTACAAATGGGGCCATGCTTTCACATGTAAATTGAGCCTGATTTTTCTATGGATTCACAAATTCCACTTGCCAAAATACAAATACTGCCAGCTCAGCATAACTCTATGTAATTCAGGCTGGCTTTGAACTCATTATGTGGCCCAGACTAGCCTCGAACTCATGGCGATCCTCCTGCCTCAGCCTCCCAAGCGTGCAATACTACACCTAACTAATGTGCCTCTCTCTTGAGGACCTTGCCCTCAAGCCCTCTATTTTCTCTGAGTGTGTACCTTAATTCTGCCTAACAAAACCTTTCTATGCCTGCCACTGAGGCATTCTGAAATTCTCTTCTGAGATGAGTCAAGAACCTACTGTCTAGGCTGGGTTGAGGTCACCACTCCATGGACTGTCCTGTGACAAGTCAGGCCTCACAACCTATTTGGTAAACACCATCATCATTTCCATTTTACAGACAGGAAACTGAGGTCAGGGTGGAGCCTAGGGTAAGGAGCAATGTCCACAGCCCCAGCTTGCCACACCATAGTCATGACCCTAACAGGAGCACAGGAAGTTTAAGTAACTTATTTATTATACAATACTGTCTGTTCCTAGCCAGGCAAAGAAAGGACAGGTAGTTAATTTTCACATCCCGGAACATATTCTAGTCTGTGATGAAAAGTGCTAGAACTTGAAAACAAAAGGAAGAATTCTAAAAGGCGCTTCGTGTATTTAAATGAGTTTTATTACCTATTTAATGTTAAAAGAAATTGTCAATGAAATGAGATCAGATAATATAGTTATCCCTTGGTAGTGGGATTGATCTCTGAATCCATAAGGACTCCAAAATCCACAGATGCTGAAGTCCCTTATAAAAATGGTGTAGCCAGGTGCAGTGGTACACACCTGTAAGCTCAGTACTCTGGGAGGCTGAGGCAGGAGAATGGCAATTCAAGCCAAGCCTGGGCAACTTAGTGAGACACTGTCTCAAAAAATAAAAAGGGCTGGCAATGTAGCTCAGTACGAAGGTTCTGGATTCAATTTCCAATTAAAAAAAAAGTATAGTATTTGCACATACTGTATCCTAAGAACATCCTCTCATATGCTTTTTCTATTTTCCTTCTTTCTTTCCATATCTATTTTTTTTTTTTTTTTTTTTGAGCTGCTGGAAACTGAATGTAGGGTCTCCACAAAGTTACATCCCCAGTCCATTTTTATTTTGAGACACAGTCTCACTAAATCACTAAGTGTCCCAGTCTGGGCTTGAACTTGGAATCTTCCTGCCTCAGCCTCCGAGTGCTAAGATTACAGGCCATGTACCACCACACCTGGCTCCATACAAATTTAAAAACTCATTCTTTATAATACTTAATACAATGTAAATGATTCATAGTTGTTATACTGTATGTGTTCACTGCAGATGTAATTTCTTTTTGGATATTTTAGGTCCCCAAGTAGTTGAATTTATGAATGTAAAACCCACAGTTAGCAGAGACAAAACAATTCACTGAAAAGCTCTCTTTATAATGAAATCACGACACTGCCAAGAGCTGGGTGATCTCAGCAATGTCTTGTGGGAAAATTACCAGGAGTCCAGCTACTAGGGTTGTGTGAGTGTATGTATACCTGTGTACCTGTGGTGTGTGGAAAGAAAGGTGATAGAGAGGTGGACCAAGTAATTTAGAGAACAAGCAAAGACAATCTCAGAGATGGGTGCTCCACAAAGAATGAACTCATTTACTGACTAAGACCCTATGAGACACAGCCCATTTCCTACCTCATTAACACAAGGGATTTTGTTCTGTGCCTTCAAGTCAGGCCACCACTTCTGTCACTTTAACACTCCAACTCCTTTCTGACCTTGGGACCTCTGCACTTAATGCTTCCTTTTCCTGAACACCTTCCTCACAGATCCCATGGCTGGCTCTTCTCATAATTCTGGTTTCAGTACAAATAGCACTTCAGGACTACAATAGTTTCTTTTTTGTTCCGGCTACAGTAATAGCCCTTCCCTCTCAATACTTCACCTCACTACAATTTAATTCACTTCATTTTTTGCTCACTATAAGTATTCACTTAGGAGTTGCCTCCCCAACTCCGACGTAAAGCCTGTGAAAGCAGGGACCCTTTCCGTCTTGTTTACAGCTGCAAACTCTGTGTCTATAGCAACCATATAAACAGCTCCTGTATTCTATCAATCCTTAAGTTGGCAGATTCCTAGAAATGGGGCGGAACCAAGGGGCAGAGGGGTGCGTTCCGTGCGGAGGACTAGGGCAAAGGGAAGGCTGTCAGGAGAAGCCCTGGCCTTCGAAGCACACGCGGAAGTCCGAGGGGCGCGAGGCGTCGGGGGCTCACCTGCCGAATGGCCGCCAGCGTGTTCTCGGGCGCGTCGTGGCTGCCGCCGCGATGGGCGATGGCCGAAATGCGGTCCCGGGGCTTGAGCACCTGCAGGACTCTGCGAGAGGGCACCGGCTCAAAACTGAAGAAGCGCAGCAGCACGTAGAGGCTGCCGGTGAGGAGGCAGGCATTGAAGGGGCTGCGCGTCACCACCAGGAGAAGCAACAACAGGAAGGAGAAGGGGCCCAGGAGGCCCCCCTGCTCCTCCCACAGCCACATGCCGGCGCCCGCACCGACACGGACAGGAGTCCCGGACCCGCCGGGTAGGGGTGAGAGGCCAAGGAATCGGCCGCAGCCGGAACCCTCCGAGCGGACTAGCGCCGCACAATGGCGGCGGCGGACACATCCCGAAACGAAGCCGGCCGACCAGCCAATCAGGGCCCGGGTTGTCCAGCGCTAGGGGCGGAGCCGCTTCCATGGCAACTGGGCGGGCCCAGGCTCCGGGCTGGAGTTCCAAAGTGGCTTTTTGGTTATCTTGGATCGCGATTTCAACCCATGTTCTGACTCCTTAGTTGGGAAGGGGAGGGAGGAGACTGGTGGAGATGCTGTGTTTGCCCTCAAGCACCTGAGCTGGGAACCTTATTCTATTTGTGCGATTCAGTTCAAGTTGTGCCAAGCCGTGGTACCCACTGTGAACAGGACTGACAGGGACCCACCTATTAAGAGATTTACAGCAGGGCGCTGTGGCGCCCTTGTGTAATCTCAGCACTCGGAGGCTGAGGCAGAAGGATCGTAGCAAGTTCGAGCGAGACCAGCCTGAGCTACAAAGTGAGCTCAAGGTCAGCCTGAATTGCATAGCGAGACCCTGTCTCAGAAAGACCAAAAAAAGAGAGAGAGGCTGGGGATATAGCTCAGCGGCATAAGCGCTTGCCTAGCAAGCCTGAGGTCATAAGTTCGATTCCCGATACCAAAAAAACAAAACAAACAAAAAAAGAGAGAGAGAGAGAGAGAAATTTACACTGTGGAACGGGGGAGTTGGCAATACAGCTAACGTTTGTTTTTATTTATCTTTGAAATACAGCTAACGTTTGCAGAACACTTATCATGTCCCAGGTACTGTGTTAGGAATCACTGTGTATGCATCTCTCGTAGTGGAAGACCACTATAGGGGCTGGCCCCAGATTGCTCACTCATTGGAGATGGGTAGGAAACCACTGTTGGGTCCTAGCCTGCTAACCCATTAAAACCATGATTTGTGTTTTCTTCTGGGATAATCAAGGACTAAAAAGCCATTTTTGCTATAAAAATAAAAAGAGAGAAAATAGAAAAGTGACTTTCCATTTGGGCCCCAAATACACAACAGATAACAAAGCAGAGCAAAGCCAGGAGTGGTGACACATGCCTGCAGTCCCAGCACTCAGGACGCTAAGACCGGGGGATTGGAGGGAGTTACAGGTTAGCCTGGGCTATATACTGAATTTAAGGCCAGCCTGGAATACATGGCAAAACCCTGTCTCAATAAATAAATAAAGCTTGACTTGCAGTTTGTATTTGTTACTGTAAAAATTTAGGTCAAATCCCTTCTCAGCTCTGCATATGGGTATATTAATTATTTAAGAAGTGTCCGTCTAAAAGTAGGCAAAACGTGGTTGATTAGTCCTAAATTTACATGATCTTGTCCTCTTTCAAGACTAAGAATCCAAAGATAGGGATTTACAGGGATAGTTCAGCTACCCCAGAAGCCTCCAGCCATTGTTCTAAACCTATGATCACCTGACTTCCAGGAAAAGCTGAGCCCCACATAATTGAAATCACCACAAATAAAGACTTTTTCAGACATAAGGATTCCAGAGCTACTATTTGTAAGGTCGGCTGTGCAGGGGGTGGGGAGTAGTCATGAGGCCACCTACAGAGAGGAAAATTTTATTGGAATGGGAGTGTCATGCCAGACTTTGAAGGGTAGGTACCGCGCACCAGCGATCAAGGGAGCTAGGTTTGTATATATAGGTAGAGTGGTTCAAAAATTTTGTCAGACTGGTCTTGGCTTTGTTTGAGCTGCCAGGACATTTGTGGGAGGGGCTGACATTTGTGCATTAGGTTAGAGCCTGTCAGGAGGTAAATTAGATTACAGCTGTCATGCCAGAGGCAAATTAGATTGCAGCTGTCTACACCTGGAGTGGTGGCGCATGCCTGTAATCCCAGCACTCGTCAGGCTGAGGCAGGGCAGGCTGAGGCAGGAGGATTGCTGCGAGTTCAAGACCAGCCTGGGCTACAAAGTGAGCTCAAAGCCAGCCTGAACTGCATAGCAAGACCCTGTCTCCAAAAAAAAAAAAAAAAAAATTGCAGATGTCTGTCAGGGAGACAGGGTTGGCTTTTGTAGGTTCGGCATGGGGGTGGGGGGAGTGGTAGGGTGGGGAATGGAATGGACTCTTAACACTATTATAGACAGCTAAATTAGGTAGAAATTAATATACAGTCAGAGAGGGATTAGACCTTCAAGGAAGTCAGCACAAAAAATAAAGACCTCAGAATTTTAACTAAAGGTGAATCTGAAGAAAGCCAGGCCTCAGGATGGAAAAGCAATAGACAGGCCTACATGTCTCCCTGGAGAAAAACTGTAGGAGCCAACCTGAAAACTGACCTAGGAGGTACAAGGAGACGGAGGAATAAAAGAGACAAATTTGTAACCAAGGGGGACCAGAGGCTGGGAGTCTACAAGGTCTCATTTTTATTAGTAAAATGAGATAATGTAGCAATCACACAATCTAGGGTTCAAGAAAATGTAGATGATTAACAAGGAACATAACAACTTTACACCTGGATATATAATTTTCTTTGTTTAGCCCTTAGCTGATTGTTGTCCTGCCCTGGGGTATTGTGAGCATCAGCATTCCTGCACACAAGCAAGGGTGGGAGCAGCCTTCCACTCCCTCTCCCCTCCCTGGGAAGGGTCAACAATGCTTAGATCTCTGGGGCTAATCAGGTAGCCCAGTCTCCCACAATAAATAGCAGTTTGAGATTATACTGTATTTAGCACCACCTGGTTCAATGTACTCAGATAGACATCAGACATTTAGGTGGGTGATCAGAACACTGAGACCCATATTCCCCTCCCTTTCCAAGAATTCCTTTGATCTTTCCATAGTCCCTGCTATATGACTCATTTCCCTGTTCAATCAATATTAGCTAAGCTGCTATACTTGTATTCTTATCAGTTGATTGTAGTCTGCTCCGTGTTGTACCCTCACTATGATTTTGCTGGACAAATTATCTCTGACGAAGAGCCTCAGTGGCCACACATCCATCTCCTGCTTCTCCAGCGCTTTCTCTTAATAAACCTTTCCTATTCTTTGTTTTATTTTGTTTTGTTTTCTGGTACCGGGAATCAAACTCACGACCTTGCACTTGCCAGGTAGGTGCTGTGCCGCTGAGCTAAATCCCCAGCCCCACCTTTCCTATTCTTAACCTCCTTTGTACCTTGGAATTCATTCGTTATTATTTGGGGAACATATACTGGGCACATCTGACACCTAGCAGGTTGGGAATTATATTTTTTCCATATCAGCACTAACTGAAACATTATTTATTACAACAGCCTCAGGAGAATTATTTCAGGAGGATTTTCTAAAGTAGGAGGGACTGAAAAAGTATAAGAAAGGCGCACAATCGGACTATAAACAGCAGAGATTTCAGTGATTTCTTCGTTCTATGAATGAGGAAACTAAGAGGTGAAGTGAATTGAACCGTCATTAGCAGAATCATTTGTAATCATGACTTGTGACCTTCACTGTTACTCAGCTTCCTTATCTTAATTTTCTTCCTACTAAAGGTATAAGCACAAGCCTTGCGCAAAAGTTTACTTACAATGAGGAGACACCCCACAATACTTTACAAGGGAATACTTTTCATCATTTTTTTTGGTACTGGGAATCAAACTCAGGACCTTGCACTTGCTAGGCAGGTGCATATGCCACTAAGCTATATCCCCAGCTGCAAACGTTATTGTAATTACATCTTATGGTCACTCTTGTGATAGGCACTTTTAAGATTTTGTTTTGTTTTTGACAAGGCCTCACCTTGTAGTCCAGGTGAGCCTTGCCTGAACTTGCTATGTAGCTTAGGCTGGCATCAAACTTACCTTTTTGCCTCAGCCTCCCTAGTATTACAGGTGTGATAGGCACTTTTAAGAGTCTCATTTTACTTGTGCAAAAATAGGCATTGGAACGAGAATCAGTAAGAGAGAGACAGGTTAAAGTTGAGTTAGGAAATAGAAACAAGTCGTATTTTGCAAAGCTGATAATATGGTGTTTAGGTAGAGAAATTTGGCAGAAGATACAGGGATTTTTTCTGTCGTCTTGGACCTGTTACTTTTTCCCCTTGTACACATTTTCCCACTGATTTCCAAAAGGGCACAGATGTCTCAAGGCTTTGGATTCAGCAATTTTTTTTTTTTTTTTTTTTTTTTTTTGGTTTTTCTCCGGTACCAGGAACCGAACTCACGACCTTGCGCTTGCCAGGCAGGCGCTTTGCCGCTGAGCTAAATCCCCAGCCCCTTCAGCAATTTTTAAATGAATGTTGTATTTTCCAACGACCACAGAGATTTTTTTTTTTTTTTTTTGTCTTTTTGAGACAGGGTCTCGTTATGCAGTTTAGGCTGGCCATGAGCTCACTTTGTAGCCCAGGCTGGTCTCGAACTCGCAACGGAGCCTCTTGCCTCAGCCTCCTGAGTGCTAGGATTACAGGCATGCGCCACCATGCCCGGAATGACCACAGAGACGTTATCTCTATAAAGGTAAATTAAAAAGTGGCAACTTCACGTAAAACTTCTGGGGGTTTCAAACCCCAGAAGCGCTCATACTGTGTATCGTCATAATTTTATAGGTACTGCCTTGCAGTGAAGACTCCATTTCCCAGCGTGTACGTCGCTTGCCGGAAGCACAGGTTCCTTATGAGCGCGCGATGCATTCTGGGCATTGTAGTTTCTGGAGGACCAACAATTTCATTGCCAGGGACGCAACCACAGGAAGTACGGATCCTGAGGGGTGGAGTCCGAGTGGCGGCGGCAGCTGCGGTTGCCAGGAGCCCGCGTTGCCGCCGGAGAGACCCGTAATATGGCGGGGAGAAGAAGGAGACGGAGGCGGCGGACCGAACTGCAATCTACCAGAACCATTTGAGCTGTTTTCTTTCTGACAAGTTCCGTGGCGAGGGAGAAAAGCTGACCGGGCCGTGAGTGATCAGGTGTGTGCGTGAGCAGTGGGCTTTACCCCAGTCGCGTCTGGGCTGAGAGGCGACTTAGTGACCGGAGTTGGCGCTCGGTGAGGCTGAGGGTGGGCTCTGTGCTGAGTTCCCGGACCTCCATCCCCTAGAAGGCACCAGGTTTGGGCAAATAGGTCCCGGGAGTGGGTGGCACCAGGCGCGGAGGTGGTGCTCCGATGCTGGCATCGCCCGGGTGGGTCTTTGGAAACGGCGAGGTGGGCATGGGGCGCTGGGGTGAGGCAGAGAGGGGGTGAGGAATCCGCTCGCGTCCCTGCGGAGAACCCCCCCTGTGATAAGACTGTTCGGGCCGTTTTTCTTCTCTGTCCCACAGTGCAAGAGAGGGAGGCGTCCCCAGGGTGTGCATTGGCCATTTCTAAACGCCGGTTACCACAACCCAAAGGTCCGAGGAGCTCTGTTTACTCGGCCTTTGCGACTCTGGGGCATAAGCCTGGGCATTATAAAGCAGATTCTCTCGATCGCCCCTGACCCCGCTAGGTGGGTCGTGCCCTTTTGTTTCTCTCATCTGGTTAGAATTCCAGTCCCCTAGCCCCAGTTCAGACAAATGGTAGCCGTCCAGAGGTTGATTTGATGGGGAGGGGCCTGGAAACTGAAGGAAGCTGCCCCCTACCCCCGGTTTTCAGGTTACCTTTGAATCTTACCAGGAACCAAGCCCTGTCATTGTGCTCCAAGAGTTTAGAGGCTAGTGATAAAAATCATCGTCGCCATTGGCCACTTCACAAGAAAAGCAGCTCTCATTTATTGATGCTTTCTGCTTATCCCGCAGAATTCTAATTGCTGTAAATGCGTTAGCTCATTCAATTCTCACAGAATCCCTTTGAGACAGATAGATTCCCTGAAGGTCTGTGTTTTACAGATAGGGAAACAGGTGTGGTGATGCTGAGTGGCTTGATCTGAATGTACCTGAGTAGGAGATCTTCCCCTGAACTGCCTCTGCAAGAAGTTTATGTTTGTGTGGGAATTGTGTGTGTTACTTTTACCATTCCCTTCAGTGACATTTCTGGCAGAGTGCTGGGAAGGAGCAGATGGGGCCTAGGGTTTGCAAAGAGGCTCATTTGGTTAAGGGTCAGTGCTTTGGTGTAAGTGGAGACGACAAGGCTTGTCTGAACCTGCTGCAGCCGACATTAATGGGAGGGGAACAGTAATGCTTGATGGTAGAGTACTGGGCAGTAGATTTGTGGTTAGAATGGCCTTGTAAGTGAAGGCTCTCAAAATGAAACCTTGCTGACAGTGGTAATTGTGGTGTGAGAAACATATTCCTCTCTTGCTTAATCATGGGATGTAGACTGCTCACTTTTTAAAGGGCTACCTTTGCAGTTTAGAGGTACCAGTTTCTTTGGGAATAGGGCCATCCATGAACCACTGCACCATTCTGTAAATTCCATTCTTCCTCACTTCGTTTCTTTGCTGTATAGTTTACTCTTTTCTTTTTTCTTCGTAGGTTTCATAATTTCTTAAGATAATAGTTCTAATACAGCTATTCAATACTTTTATAAAGTGCCTACTGTGTACTAATCTGTTCTGTGTCGTGGGGATTCAGTGAACAGACTGGGAAGGTACCTGTTCTTATGGAGCATACCTTTTGGAGGAGGAAGACAGAAAAAAACCAAGGAAATAAACAAGATAATTTCAGATAGTGGTAAGTGCTACGAAAAGTAGGAAACAGGCCGGTAATGTGATAGTGACTGAGGCAGGGTTAACTAGGCTAGCATAATCAGGGACATCCTCTTTGAGGAGAAAACATCCAAGCTGAGACTAAAGGATAAGAAAGATCTAGTCATGCTCCATTCGGCATTTTTTTATAATCTTCATATTAGCACTTGTATTTGAATATTTAATGCATTGTCATATATTGTAAGTTATTCTGTAATAATATATTACTGTGTATCTGCAATATGTAGGACATACATGCACTATTTAAGGGATGTAAATAACTTATTGAAGCAGTGAGGCATATTTCTGTGATGTTAAAACTTGTTACAAAGGTAGTTCATTTTTTAAAATTTTTCAGACCTCTAAAATTGAATTGCATGCTTTGCTTGTATATCTGTAGAAAGTATATTACATTATTTATACAAGTAATATAATCATGTTCCCCATATTACTAAATGTGTAAGTTGTATTTAAAAAATACTTTGAAGTATTTTAGTAGAAATGGATTTATTTGGATTTCTTTCATATCTTGGATATTGCATATTTTGGTTGTTAAGAGATCATAATATAGGTTGAAACCTAGACTAAAAATGGTTATGTGATAAACTATTTTGTTGGTTTTTACTTTTGTTTTTTCCTGTGTACTTGGTTTTGCAGTGCTAGGAACTGAACCCAGGGCCCATGCATGCTAGGCAAGCACTCCATCACTGAACCTTCTTTTCAAAAAATTAATATGAGCTTGCAAAATCATGGCTTTCACACTCTGAAAAACCATTTCTTTGAAATTAAACTCTCACTTTGCATAAACTGAATAGTATAGAAATTACATGATGGAAAAGTGGGAAGAAGTTTTGTTACTGATAAAACTAATAGTTTGTCAAAAGTAGCTACAACTTTTTTTCATAATCTAGTCATAATTTTGAATTTGCTTTGTTCTCATTTTTAGCTGTACTATAATTTGTTCCTGACATTTCAGTGCACTAAATTTTTAAGTATTCTGAGGCTCAGTACAGTATCATATTCTATCTTCATGTTCGCGTATCCCACAGAATGAGTTCAATTTCCCTTCCTCCTCTTTTTCTGTTAAGTAGTTAATTGTTTTGAGAGGAACATTTGCCGGGGATATAGCTCAGCAGCACAAGTACCTGCCTGGCAAGCACAAGGTCCTGAGTTCGATTCCCGTTACCAAAAAAATAAAATATAAAAAAAAGGAACACTTAAATATTATTGTATTAAGTTTTCTGTTTCCACAGTTTACCAGTCCCCTTGCTGGTTACGATTTTAATAGTGTCTATTGTTATTTTCCCTTGCCTATATAAAAGAAACATTGCCACATATAATGCTATGCAAACAGACAATCAATATATAGCAGTTGCTAAGAAATGATTATAGTAGCTGATCCTTCTGATTACCTGGGATTTTCATAACCACCATCACAGTTTCCCAGAAACTGAAATTACTGCACTGTTATTTTAAGTAGCTTGGTGATGGTTCCAATTTTCAGTAGTAAAATAAAGAATTAATCCAAGAGCCAAACAATTTTGTTTTCTACGTCTCACTGCATTGGCTGGTGTCCCCTGAGTCAATATAGATAGTTTATGTTTGTTCTTGAGACAGGGTCTCATTATGCAGTTTAAGCTGGTCTTCAATTCACTATATAGCCTAGGCTGGCCTCAAATTTGTGGCTATCCTGGCTCAGGTACCACCTCATGTGGCAAAATTATATTTTTAAAATAGATGAGTAATAACTTTTAGACTTCATGACAGAAAAATAATTTTAAAGATTACGTTAAATAGCCCACATTATGCTGCAAAAACAGTTCTGCTTTTTTTGTTTGTTTTTGGTTCTTGGATTGAACCCAGGGCCTTTATGCTGAGATATATCGAACTCAGGACCTTGCACTTGCCAGGCCGGCACTTGTGCTGCTGAGCTATATTTCTGGCCTCCCCAGCCCTTTTGAAAGTTTTTCTTTTTAAAAAACGTTTTAGTTTCTTTTAAAATTTTTTTTTGAAACAGAGTCTCACTAAGTTGCTCAGTTGCCTGGGTAGGGCTCAAATTTGCTATCCTATCTCAGCCTCACAAAGTGCTGAGATTACAGGCATGTGCCACTATACCTGGTTGGATTTCTATTTTCATGATACTGTTTTTCTTGTGCTGTGTGAAGAAGACTTATTTATTAAATACAAAAAATACAGAAAATACAACATTTTCTTTTACAATCTGAAGTTAGTAAAATGGTGCAGAACTTTTGTTTTCTTTAAGGTTTCACTGAGTTCTTAGTACCCTCTAAACTAATCAAATTTAATGATTGATTTACATGCAAAAATGTTCATAAAAATTTAATATATAAAAACAAGTCTTAAATGGATGAGATCTTGAGGTGCTTTTATAACCTAGAATTAGCTCCTGAATGATGAGACATTTCAGGGAAGGCCAGTTCTAGGGCTTGTGAATTCTAGGAATATTTCATGCTCCATAAAATTTTGTCAAATAATTAAGATCTATTTTTCTCAGCACATTAAAAATAACATTTTTCTTTCTTGTAGTGTGATTGTGGGAAGATGGAGGAATATGAAGAATTCTGTGAAAAAACTCTTGCCAGAATCCAAGAAGCATCACTATCCACAGAGAGCTTTCTACCTGCTCAGGCTGAAAGTATCTCACTGATTCGCTTCCACGGAGTGGCCGTGCTTTCTCCACTGGTAGACTTTCTTTAAATAATTTTTTTTCTCTAGTGAACCATAAAATCAGCTCACAGAAAAATAAAGGGAAGGCTTATAAGCATTTAAAAGACGCCTAATGTTTATTCATAGTTAGAGAAATACAAATGAGTTATAATTTTTACCTACTAGATTTGCAGAGATCTGATAGATTTTAGTGGTTCTGAGATTGTGGGAAAGATGCCCCTTAAATGCACTTTTGCTAAGAAAACCCATTCAGAGGGGAAATGAGAGGAATAAAGGTGTGCCTACTAACTTTGATCAATGTGGCCAATTTCATTTTTGGGAAATATCCTACAATTACAAGTGTGCTCAAAGAAACGAGTTATACTAGCATTGTTAAAAATGAAAGAGATTGACAACCTAAATGTCCATTAATAGTGGACTGTTTCAACTAACTGTAGTCTGTTTTATAGATTGTATAGTGCAGACATAGAAGGATGTCCTTGAACTACTGCATGCAGCATATTGTTAGCGATAGTACAGAGTATTAATTTAAAACCTAAGCTCTGGAAACTTGAGGGGTGGATCGAAATCATTGTTCTGTCACTTACATGCTGGGTGAACTTTTGCTCCATTTCCTTGTTAAATGAGGATTAAAATAGTACCCACTTTATAAGTCTGTTTTGAAGGTTAAATCAATGAATACATGTAAAATGCTTAGAAAATTACCTGAAAATTACCACATAAGTGGTAACTCTTTGCATTTTTAAAACATTGTTATATTTTTTGTCAGGAGGAATAAGGGAATGTAAGATGGAGAAGACACATTTTTTTTTATCATATATACTTTGATACTCATTGAGTATTTTTTAAATGTAAGTGACTTTGTTTTAAATCAGAAAATTAACATTAGAAAAATAGCAAGTTAAAAAATTTTGTTTTGAGCCTGGCATGGTGGCACATGCCTGTAATCCCAGCAGTTTGGAGGCTGAGGCAGGAGGATCACTGCAAGTTCAAGGCCAGCCTGGTCTACATAGTGAGTTCAAAGTCAGCCTGAACTGCATAGTGAGACCCTATCTGAAAAAAATTCTTTTCTTTTTTTTTTTTTTTTTTTTTTTTTGCAGTACCAGGAATCGAACTCACGACGTTGTACTTGCCAGGCAGGCGCTGTGCTTCAGAGCTAAATCCCCAGCCCAAAAAATTCTTTTCCTTTGGTATAACAAGTGTTAAAAGATCAATATTTTCTATCAACTTTTTGTAATAATTTTTTTTTTTTTTTTTTTTTTTTTTGAGACAGGGTCTTGCTATGCAGTTCAGGCTGGCCTTGAGCTCACTTTGTAGCCCAGGCTGATCTTGAACTCACAATGATCCTCCTGCCTCAGCCTTCTGAGTGCTGGGATTATAGGCATGTGCTACCACACTTGGCTATAATAAAATTTTAAAGCATAAAAAGTTTAAAGAATAATACAATGACCACCCATATCTCTACATTTAAATTCAACAATTTTTAAACACCTTTTTTATCTTTGCTTTATTGTGTTTGTGATTTTATCTGTATATGTACATATATATATTCACTAAAAAAATTGCCTACTGATTTCAAAATTGAAGACTTTTCCCCTAACCATCTTGGTATATATTTTCTAAAAATATATTTTTTTCATACATTTTCCTATAAAAATCTCAATACCATTATCACAACTTAAAAAAATTAATAGTATTTAATATTTTGTTCATACTCAAATTTTTTACTTACACTCAGAATGTGTATAAGTAAATGTGTATCCAGTCAGAGTTCACAAATAGCATTAGTTTACGTTCTTTAATCTCTTTTAGTATAGAACTGTCCCTCTACCTCTTTAAAAACTTTATTTTTTACAACATTGAGTTTTTAGAGACCAGACCACTTGTTTTTAGAATGCCTTACATTTTGGGTTTCTGAACTCTTTCCTCATGGTGATTGTAACTCCTACAAACTGGAAGTTGACTGTGAAAATTTGCCTAGAGTCAAGGAAATACTTTTGGCAAGAACTCTGGAGATGACACCATGTACATCGTATTAAGTGAAACTGCAAGTTATGTCGGTTTAGTTGTCCCTCTACTTGTGATGTTTAGTTTGAACATTTGCTTACTGTGGTGACTACCATTTGGCATTTGGGTTGGTCATTTGGTCTTTTTTTTTTTCACTATGTAGTCCAGGCTGGCCCTGAACTCACTATGTAGCCCAGCCTGTCCTTCGTGTTGTGGCAACCTTCCTGTCTCAGCTCCTGAATGCTGGAGTTACAGGCATGTGCCACCACACCCAGCACTATGGTGATTCTTTGGTAGCATGAAAATAAGAGAAAATTGTTATTTATTTATCTATTTTTTATTTGTACATGTTTGTGACACATGAATGCATCCCATGGGAGAGGAAAATAATTTAAAACAATATTCTTATCAGCTATTTGATGACTATTTGCCTTATTGTGTAGTGACTATGACCCCTTTAGTTACTTATGAGCAAAATCTTATTTTTATGGATTTACTCCATGCTTCTGTGTTGTATTTGATAGATGAATATTACAGCTTTGGAATAATTTTTATGACATGTTTTTAATAGTCTTGATTCAAAACTTCCTGATTTTATATTTTTATCATTGAGAAATATACTTTCATGCCTTGCAGCTTAATACTGAAAAAAGAAAGGAACTACAACAAGAAAAACAGAAAGCACTTGATGTAGAAGCAAGAAAGCAGGTTAATAGGAAGAAAGCTTTATTGACTCGTGTCCAGGAGATTCTTGAAAATGTCCAGGTAGGTAATTCAAACTTTTTAATTAGGAAATTGTAATGTAAATATTGATATTTTTTCAGAAATATGCTTGCAAATAACTAACTAATATGCTTTACCATTGTTTGAGAAGCTTTATGATTTTGTGATGTTCTATTTCAGTTATTCCAGAGAGAATTTGGTTCTCGTCAGTGATGCCCAGTACTTGAGTCGAGGATACTTAGTGGAGCTATACACTGAATATAATTGCTTATTGTCTTTGTCTTATGACTCTAAAGACATTGAATTCTCAGTGACAAAATGAAGAATTGGCCATTGTAGTTAACCCCTGAACTAATCGGACTATTGACTAAAGGACCTTCTCTTATTCTGCTAAAGTAAATAACTGTCCCCAATTTTTTTGAGGAAAATGCAGCCCTTAGACACAGAAAATGCAGTTCAGATTAAGTAAATAGAATTACCTAGGTATATTCTATGTCTAAACTGAAATTATTAAATAATACATCCATACCTCTTGCAATTACTGTATTTTTATTTAGATTAACTTAAATTTGTATAAGCAGTTTTTTTAAGGTCTAGATCATCATACTAAAAAGAAAAATGAATTAGATGAACAAATAATTTCTGCCATATGTAGCACTATTTTGCTACTTTTTTTTTTTAACAGTCGTAGGAATTTGTGTCTTTTGTGATTCATACTAGATGACACATATATAAAGAACCTTTGAGTATTCCTTGCTGCTACCTTCATTTCTTTGTAGATAGTATGGCATATGCGTAGGTTGGAATTTGCAGATCGTAATTACTGTCCATATTAAATTTAAAACTGTAATGCATAATACTAATTTAATAAGAATAGGTAGGTTTTTGACTTACTGAGTAGCTGTCATTAGTATAATAAAAATGGCATATTGTTTTTGGTCCATAGAGGAAGATGTCAGCTAGAGTACAAGTGAAGTTATTGTTGAGTTCCAAAACTTTCTTTTTAAAAGAACATATACAGTGTTGAACTATAATGAATTTATTGTTCAGGTGGAGAAATTTTATATAATACAAATAGATTTCTAAGGTCTGTTTCACGTGTAAAATCTATGATAATAGATTTTTTTAATGTAGCTTGTCTAACCAAAGGCTTATTTGAATGGTATACAAAAAGTACATTGCTGCCAAACATCAGAAATGTGAAATGTGAAAGATTTTATGTAAAGAAATAATCTGTTTTGCCTAAATCCATGAACATATTCATGGATTTGGCAAGTACACTTCTATTTTGCTTTATTGTGGCCCTGAGGTACTGACTAAGTATACCTTATTGTACTGTTTATTGTTTAGTACCTGGAGACGATTGTGTGTCTTGGGATTTGTAAGGTAAAACAAGAGAGCCATATGGTGTAGGAAAAAACAGGCATACACAAAACAACCCCAAAATCTTTTAATATTGAAAACTTTGGGATTTATGATACTTTTTAGTGATTTCTGTCAGTTTAATATGTACTTATATAGTTTTTAACAGTCTAATTCATTTTTCTTTTGCAAGGTTGAAATACTTAGACACAAATTGTAGTTTTATTTTTTCTGTTAGATGTCTTAAGTATACAGTTATCTTAATAAGGCAAATATCTATTTTCTTATTCCAAAATGCATTAATAGTTTGTTGTTTTAACTTTCCACTAGTTAATCTATTTGAATTTTGTTTCATGAATTGGTTTTTAAGTTGAAATTTTTCTCATTTCTAAGTAATTTAAGGTACATGGATGACCTATTGTTTACAACAAATTTGCCTCACTTTATGGAGTTTTAGTGAAATTTTGGGGTAAGTGTGAGGGATGAGAGCCTTATTACTGAATTTTTTTTTTGCTTATTCAGTGCCTTAAACAAGTTTTTCTTTCTTAGAGCAAGATTCATTTATGTAAGACGTTTAATTGCTTGGTATTTATTGCTTATATTTTATGATAGGTTTTTTTTTTTTGGAGACAGGGTCTTGCTATGGTGTTCAGATTGGCCTTGAGCTCACTTTGTAGCCAGGGCTGGTCTCAAACTCCCAACGATACTCCTGCCTTCCTGAGTGCTGGGATTACAGGCATGCACCACCATGCCCAGCAGATGATAGGTTTTATAGAAGGAATCGTTGTTAATGTTAATAACATATAGCCAGAAGAAAGTTAAGGAAAATGCTTATATCTTGAGATTAAATTGCACACATATATATATATTTACATTTTATCAAATAGGATGATTTTCTTTTAATACATATGCTAGGTTTTTATTAGTAATTTGATTCCCATGTGATATAGGATACCATAGAAACTGTCTTTGTTTTTGCTTGTGTTTTCAAATGTCAGAATTTGGAATCTACAGTTTCTGTTTTGTTTTAGAAAAGAAATCAGAAAAGAAAAGAAAAGAAAACAAATCCAAAGTTATTTGTGCAGGGCTGGGAATGTAGCTCAGTGATATAAGCAAGCGCCTGCCTGGCAAGCGCAGGGTTCTAGGTTCGATTCCTGTGTGCAAAAAAAAAAGGTTATTTGTACAGTGAAGAAATATTAATTTTAATGTCCTTTTTTAGGTTAGAAAAGCACGTCAAGCCAGTGATTTTGATCAGTGGGAGACTGAAACAGTTTACTCTAATTCAGAAGTCAGAAACTTGAATGTTCCTGCTGCGTTTCCAAATAGCTTGCCAAGCCCTACTGAACATACTACTTTAGCCGAGTCTGAAAAGACAGCTGAGGTTTTGTCTATGGATAATGGGGACCAACATAAACTTAATGGGATAGAGTTAGGTAGAGATACAGAAGGATTTAATTCTCCCAAGCAGTGTGATAATTCAAGTAGCTGCCACACTGACACTGAAACATCCCCAAAGATCTCCTCAGCAACACCACAAGGGACTTTGATTTCTGATGGTCTGGTCTCAACGACTGAAGAACAAGATCTACTAGTTTTGGCAGAAGTCACCCCAGACCCCTATATAATGAGTCTTCAGAACCTGATGAAAAAGTCAAAGGAATATATAGAAAGAGAACAGTCTAGACGCAGTCTGAGAAGCAGTGCAAAGAGGAGTGTCAGCGAGAGTCACTCAGACAAAGAAAATGATGCTGCTAAAGTGAGCGACTGTGTGAAGGAGAAAGCCCTGTTGATAGGCAAACACTGTGGCTCAGTGATTCCTGACAAACCAAGCCTTAATAAATCAAATGTTCTTCTCCAAGGTGCTTCTTCTCAAGCAAGTAGCACGAATACATCTGTTTTAGCTAGCTTTTCTAAAGTAGATATTCCTGTACAAACTGGCCATCCCACTGTTCTGGATTCTGAGGCTGATTTTAAAGTTATTCCCACTTTTATTACTGAAAATAATATGATCAAAAGTCTTACAGGTTTATATGCCAAATTACCTAGTCCTGAGCCAAGCGTGAGCCCTAAAATGCATCGACGGCGTTCTAGGCCACCATCGGCATGTCATATACTTATAAATAACCCAATAAATGCCTGTGAGTTAAGCCCTAAAGGAAAAGAACAAACAGTGGACATAATTGTTGCAGATACTGATGAAAAAACAAGTGTATCTGAAACTGTGCCAAAGTTACCAGTTGATTTAGTAGGAGTTTGTTCAAGCAAGACTTATGTCAGCAAAAGTGCTACTGAAGTGATAGAAGATACGGCCCTAGATAAATCAAGTCAGTTGTGTCAGTCTTCAGGAAATCAGTTAGAAAATAAAGTTACACATGGACTTGTTGCTGTGGAAGGTCAGTTAATATCTGAGGGCAGAGGAGCACACAAAATTAATAGTCCTTGTACTACAGGGCCCAAATTGCATGAGCCATATGCCACTACCAGTCAGTATATAGCAAGTCCAAACTTGGGAACTGTGAGTGGATTCAAGTCAGTCAGTATGTTAGAGAAAAACTCCTGCAACTTGCACATGGAACTGAATAAGTCTTACAATGTAAAAAATCCATCTCCTTTACTGATGCAAAACCAGAACACCAGACAGCAGATGGATACACCTGTGGTGTCCTGTGGAAATGAACAGCTTTTGGATAACAGCTTTGAAAAAATTAAACAGAGACTTGATCTAGACCTGGATGGTTTGCAGAAGGAAAACTGTCCTTGTGTCATAACCACTGGAATAGCTGAAGAGGAAAGACAGCATTTGCCAGAGAAAAGATACCCTAAGGGATCTTTCTACATTCACAAGAATAAAATACTAGAAACTAACACCAAAGGTAAGGAAACTTCGAAGTATTTGATAGCTCCAAAGAAGGTGGACTTTTGTTTTAATACTTTTATTTCTTTGTTTGTTTTGAGACAGGGTCTCACTAGGTAGTTCAGGCTGGACTTGAGCTCATTACATGGCCCAGGCTGGCCTGAAACTTGTGGCAATCCTCCTGCCTCAGTCTCCCAACTGCTGGGATTATAGGCGTGTGCCACCATCCCTGGCTTGTTTTAATACTTTCAGTTGACATTTTGCAAAAAGAAATTGCCTTCATCTGTTCATAAGGGCATTTAATTTCATTTATTTTATTAGAAAATATATGATTAGCTATAATTTATCACCATGTGTTAGGGTTTTGGAAATAATTTCCTTATATAAATGATGAAGCTTTCACAGTGCACTTGTAATGATTGGAAATATTAATGACTAGAAGAAATAATTCTTCTATGAAACATCATGGTTTTAGTTCAGTATATGACTATAATGTCTTCCTTTGGGTATGGTTTCTATTTTTTTTTTTTTTATACTGGGAATTGAACTCAGGACCTTGCACTTGCCAGGCAGGTGCTTGTGCCGCTGAGCTATATCCCCGGCCCTAGGGTATGGTTTCTAATGTTTTGGCCACTGCACCCTTTCATTTGAAATCAGATCTTCATGTATAGTTGGCCATTCAGTAAACACTTTAATACCAAATTATTAGCGTACACATCACAAATAAGGCTTGGGGAGGCCAGGCATGGTGGTGCACGCCTGTAATCCCAGCACTCAGGAGGCTGTGGCAGGAGGATCACTGTGAGTTCAAGGCCAGCTTGGCTTACATAGTGAGTTTTAGGCCAGTCTGAAATACATAGTGAGACCTTGTCTCAAGAAAAAAAATCCAAAA
>NW_004955442.1:3237193-3245205 GCF_000276665.1 Chinchilla lanigera
TTTTTTTTTTCCTTGTCTTTTTGAGACAGAGTCTCCCTATGTAGTTCAGACTGGCTTTGAGCTCATTTTGTAGCCCAGGCTGGACTCAAGCTTGCAACGATCCTCCAGCCTCCTGAGTGCTGGGATTACAGGTGTGTGCCACCACACCCAGCTGACTACATATTTGTAGAGAATGATTCTTTGTAAATAAATACTTGCTGTGTCTGCATAATACGTGGTATTTTAGCATTTCAGTGTTTCCATACTGTTTAGTTAGCTTATAGTTATAATGATTACCCTTAATTTTTTTAGTTAATAACCAAAATACCTGGAATTTTAATACAGTCTTTTTTTTGAACCTCCTCTAGTTGAGAAAGCTTTATACTATCAAAGCATCATTTACTTTAGAAACAAAACAGCTAGGCATGGTGGCGCAGGCCTATAATCCCAGCACTCGGGAGGCTGAGGCAGGAGGATCATTGTGAGCTTGAGACCAGCCTGGGCTACAAAGTGAGCCCAACGCTAGCCTGAATTGCAAAGCAATACCCTGTCTCAAAAAGACCAAAAAAAAAAAAAAAGAAAGCAAAACTACAAAGTACAAAACCAGAGATCCTGGAGAAGGACAGGTGCCAAAAGACTTAATAGCAGTGAGGTGTGGTTGAGGATCACATTTTGAAATTAATTAGATTCTGGGACTCTTCCTTGACCATACAGTCTCGGCTGATCAGGTTGGATCATGATGGAGTCGTGTCCATTGGGTGAGTGTGGACAGGTAATGAGATGCAAGCCTCTCTAGATCAGTGAATGTGAAATAAGAGAAATGGCAGGTGACAATGTGGCTCAAACTGGTGACCTGACTATATCTTGCTTGAATGATGTCAGATCCAGGAACACCCTCTGGTCAGAAGCATAATTTAAATTGATGGTATTAAACATCAGTCAAATAGGTAATAACTTTTTTTTTGGTAATAACTTTTCTAAATTGAGGGAATTTATTTCTTTTCAGAAGGTGAGGAGATACTAAAAAGCAAGATGTTAGCTTTTGAAGAAATGCGGAAGAGACTAGAAGAACAGCATGCCCAGCAATTATCACTGCTCATAGCTGAGCAGGAAAGGGAGCAGGAAAGACTGCAAAAGGTGAGGAGTTAAAATGTGGAGGGATGAGGCTGCCGAGTAAAAGTTACTCACAGATGTCTATGGACTTGGACCATGTCTAAATGTGTTTTTTAATGTGGGCTCACTGGGGGGAGGGGCCCAAGGGAGCTTTTCACAGGTGAGGTTCCAAGATTAAAGGTTAAAGGTTGTATAATTTTTACACAAGTTGTTAACTCATATTTACATTCTTGTATAGTGCCATAACTGGTGCATGCCTGTTTACGAGTGCTAAATCATGGTTACATAACTGTATCCTACTGTGCATCTGCGCTAGACAATCAGGGTCACCTACTCAGGTGTCCTTAGACGCCCCTGAGCTTTGAAGTGGTCTGAGTGGTTCCCCACACTCAATTTAAAGGAATCATTGGCTTTGATACATAGATAGTATTTTTATCGTCAAAATAGGGTCTAACATTTAGATCTTTAGCTGAAAGTAGTTATATAATTTATGAAAAGGACACTTCTATTTTTCCTTAATTCAAAACAAAGCATATCTATAGTTTGTTGTTGTTTTTGAAATAGGGTCTTGCTCTGTTATTCAGGCTGGTCTTGAGCTCACTATGTAGCGCAGGCTGGCCTCAAATTCATAGCGATCCTCCTACCTCAACCTTCTTTGTGCTGGGATTACAGGTGTGCGCCACCACACTCCACTCAAAACATATTTTTAAAAGGTGTGTTATAGATGCTGAAATACACAATACGCAATAGCATAAAGATACTTGTTTTAAAATTAATTATGGTTATTATATCATTTTATTTATTTATTTGTCTTTTTGAGACAAGGTCTTGCTATGCAGTTCAGGCTGGCCTTGACCTCACTTTGTAGCCCAGGCTGGTCTTGAACTTGTAATGATCCTCCTGCCTCAGCCTCCTGAAGGCTGGGATTATAGGTGTGCACCATCATGCCCAGCATTAATTTTTTTGAGACAGGGTCTCACTGTGTAGTTTAGGCTAGCCTTGAACTCACTGTGTAGCCCAGGCAGGCCTCAAACTCACAGATATCCTCCTGCTTCATCCTCTCAAGTGCTAGGGTTACAGGCATGCACCACTACTCCAAGCCTGTATCATTTTTTAAAGTCCTGAAATAAGTTATCATAATTTTGAGAGAGGAAAACTTGAAATAAATGATAACTTGCTGTCGATTTTGGCTAAGTCTAAAATTATACTCTTTTGGGATATAACTAAAAGATGTAGCATGTTATAATGAACTATTAATCTACAGGAAATAGAAGAACAGGAGAAAATGTTAAAAGAGAAGGAGGTGATTACAGCGGAAGTCTCTGAATTGAACATTAACAATACAGTAGATTTAGAGTGGAGAAAAATAAGTGACTCTGGTTTGTTGGAAACAATGCTGTCTCAAGTGGACTCATTCCGCACTTCAAATTCACATAGTTCTGGTAAATATGGAAAAGTCGTTTTCATTTTAAAAAAATTATCCTATAGTAAGATATTTTATTTGGCACACTTTAAAACTATTAACTTCCCTTTTTAATTCCATGCCCATCCCAGTGCTATTTGCCAGCTGCTTAGTAACCAGTGAAAATGAAACCATACAGTAGATCAAAGGCCAGGGAGCAGGTGTTCTGAGAAAAGACTACCTGAGCAAGAGGAATATCAGGGGAGGGGCTCAGAGCCACGTCTGTTCATTCACGCAGCAGGTGATACGCTGCAAGTACAAACGCGATTCCTTATCTCCTCAGTGATTTTCAATTACCTCTAATTCCCCAGGCCCTGTCATAGCTTATCTTCACAGCATCTTGAGATGCTGTTTGTGTTGAAAAGATCCATCTGTGTATAAGCCTAACGTCCATCAATGTTGTAAGGCTGCATGTGGATCAGTTTCAGAGGCAGTTATTCCGACGGAGTATCACAAATATTTGTTTGGGTATTTTGCATATTCTGATTATATGACATAAAGCATAATATTGTATTTATATTTCTCTAGGTTTAGCAAATTCTGGCCTGCAGTATAGCTGTGGTTCTGCAAATGAAGTACCTTTCTACCTCTGGGGATCCTCAACTAGTGGCATGACCAAACTCTCAGTACCAAGGTCTTTTGGAAGGGGCCAACCTAGATGGTCTCAGGTGAGCAAATGTGACATATGTCATCTATCTAAATATCAGTCTATCTTTTTTAAAGACCTACATTATTTTAGGCTATACAAACAAGCTTCAAAGTTTTTGGGCATATATCACATAGCTTAGCTTTTGCTACAGATGAGAGTACATAGAGCAGATATATATAGTGAGGAATTCAGTTCATTGTACTAGGTTAGGAAAAACCAGCTGAGGGTTGGGGATGTAGCTCAGGTGGAGGGCTTGCCTAGTATGTGTAAGGCCCTAGCTTTAGTCCCCAGGACTGCAAAAACAGAAAAGAATTCGGTGTAATGTTCAGATTCTTAAAACATTGTGTCTGTCTTATTTCTCTTAGGTTTTTAATCCAGAAGTACAAGCAAAATTTAACAAAATAACTGCCATGGCAAAGGGATTTCTTACTCGTAGGCTTATGCAGACAGATAAGCTGAAGCAGCTTCGACAAACTGTAAAAGTAAGATCATTATCAACCCTTTCTATTTCAGTCTTTTGTATTTCACTTCCATCTTAGTTTCTGTTAGTCTTCTGACACCTGAGCTGACATTAATTCAGAACTTAGATCAAAAGGTTTCTTTTAGCCATTGTGATATAGGTATTTTTTTGGTGATTATTATTATTATTTTTTTTTTTTTTGCCAGACCTTTTTTTTCAGTCTTTTTGAGACAGGATTTCACTTTTCAGTTCAGGCTAGCCTTGAACTCACTTTGTAGTTCAGGCTGGCCTGGTACTCGCAGCGATCCTCCTGCATTAGCCTCCCAAGTGCTGGGATTACAGGCATGTGCCACCATGTCTGGCTGGCCAGACTATTTAAAAAAAATTCTCATTAATGGGTTTGGTCAAGAAGGAGAGCACAGTAATAAAGAAAACATAGATTTGTTTGCTGGGCCAGGGATATAGCTCAGTGGCGCTTGCAAGGTCATAAGTTCAATTCCTGGTACCAAAAACAAACAAACAAAAAGATTTGTTTGTTAAGCTCCTACAAAGACAAAACAATTAACATTTAAAGTACTTTGAGGACTGCTTCCCAGTTTTACTTGTCATTACAGGAAACTAACCTGAGGGGTAGAAGTGAAGGGTTCTATTCTAACAGGCAGTCATGGAGCATGCTGGGGCCTCAGCCAGGCAGAAGCACATGTGTCACTGAAGGGTCTGTGGCTGGAATCTCTTCAGAGACGCTCTGTAGAGAAGCCTGAATTAATCTTGGCTTCACACTAGGAAAAGACGTTTGCCCCTGTGGGGAATGAGCACAGGCTACAATTTCTCTGTGATCCTTGCCCTTCCTTTCAGCACCAGGGGCATTTTTAGGAACAGGATTTCTTAGCTTTAGCTGCTCTCTTTCCTACCCAGTTTGCCTGCACTGTCAAGTTCCTGCACCTTTCCCTTCGCTTGCAGAGGATGCATGCAGTGGAGGCTGGGATTAGAGGCCTGCCCAGTGGGAACCTAGCCACAGAGAAGTTTGGGGTGTATGACGAACTGTCAGTCCTGCTTGGTTAAGTTAATTCATCTCTGTGAATAAGGGTTATAGTTTCTTCTGCTGGTGACAGCTTGCTGTCTTAGTATAGTTTGTCTCAAGAAAATACTAATTTAAGTGAATTTTGGAGAAGGAAAAAGACTTTAATCTACCCCACTGCAGAGTGGAAGAGGCAAATTCTTTCCTACAGGTACAAACAAAATCTTAGAGCAGCATACATCATTTTCAGCGATCAACATCTGCATCCCCAAACTGTCTGCCTCCATGCCATCTTCATAAGCTCTTTTTGAATCTTCTGTCCAGACCCCACCATGTTACACTGGCTGCTCACAGACTGAGAGAGCATTCTCTCTGCTCTCCAGGGTGGCTTGCCCTTCTGCTGTTAAATGGGAAAACCCTTCGTCATAGATATAAAATGGGGGGCTCTCCCCTGGCCCTTTTCCATGTGCATCCACATCGTGCTCTTCTGCACCATAACCATCTGAGTCTCCCTCCTCAGGATCTGGATACAAGGCCTGGAGGTCACACATTGCAGTGGACATCTCTGCAGTGCTGAGTTACCACTAGGCACAAATCTAAATTCAGCACTAGGTTTGACATCATTATCACTGTCTTCTTCAGCAGCAAGAGATCCTTCTTTTCCTTTTCCAAATTTGGCATTTAGCATAGCATCCAGTTGTTCTCACATTTTAGTCCCTGGATATTGTGTGTAACCTAATGGTGGGGTATTGCAGTGAGAATCCTATCCTAGCACTGTCTAACCAAGGCAGGTGGCTCTCAGTGATGGAAAGGATGTAGGTGCAGAGGCCATTGCCATTCTGCACAGCCCTGGCATCTGGCTGCAGCTCCAGAGCCTCTCAGCCAGCCTGAGAAATCTCACTGACGCAGGGAGCACAGAATCTCAGCCTCAATGGGAGCTAGGACATAGTGATCCCAGCTAGCTGCAGAATGCCACCCTCCTAATTTTTAAAAATAATGTGTAAATGGGGTAGATTTATATATTTTGTCTCATTTGAATATTGGTGTGTTTTGACATGTAATCAGTGATAGTTTTATTTATGCTGTTAGTCATTTTGGCCGGATTGAGAAAAAGAACAAAAGCAAACTCAGTGACTTTCTTTTATTGATCTTTTTGAGGCAGAGTTTTGCTATGCAGTTCAGGCTGGTCTTGAGTTCAGTTTGTAGCCCAGGCTGGTCTCAAACTTGCAATGATCCTCCTGTCTCAGCCTCCCAAGTGCTGGGATTACAGACATGTGTTACCATACCCAGCAAAACTCACTGATCTTAAATCCTTCTAGAAAAATGTTTTTGAAGGAGCATTTCTTTTTTCAGGATACTATGGAGTTCATAAGAAGCTTTCAGTCAGAAGCACCATTAAAGAGAGGTATTGTCTCAGCACAGGATGCGTCACTTCAGGAGAGAGTGTTGGCACAGGTAAATGCACCTGTCCTGGCAGCTGATTTGTCCCACTAACGATCAGAGCCCCAACATAGAGATGTTGTGTTTCTCTTTTCAGTTACTCACTAAAAGTCGGTGTCAGTGACAGCTACCTCAGGCTTTTTCTCAAAATAAAAGAAGTATACATAGCGTATGTTGTATTACTGAACTCTGACTTCATCTTTTAAATGTGGACAATATTTTCTTCTCTTGTACATAGTTGCGAGCTGCCCTGTATGGTATTCATGACATATTCTTTGTAATGGATGCAGCTGAGAGGATGTCTATTTTGCAGCATGATCGCGAAGTTCGCAAAGAAAAAATGCTCAGGCAAATGGTATGTGATGTGATTTTTCTAATGAATACAGTTCTTCTGGCTTTAGGATAATTGAAGCTGAATGTCATTTTTTTGTTCACTTCAGCACCCTCCTGATAATTTTTGATCACAGGTAATTCCCAGGATCACTAGCAACATTTAGATCTGTAGACAGGGGCTGGGGATTTAGCTCAACAGCACAGTGCCTGCCTGGCAAACGCAAGATCGTGAGTTCAATTCCCGGTACTGGAAAAAAAAATAGATCTGTAGACAGATATGAAAGAAGTACACAGTGAAAGAATTGTACATTTGAACTAGATTTTGGAATTGAAGCCTTGAATGTTTTGCTTGGGTGGCTTTCAAAAAACTATTAGCTGCTTCTATTTGCTTAAAACTGTCTTAGGGGTCTTGCTGACTTTTTGCTTGTTATGCTTTGTTGTGTTTTGTTTTGTTTTGAGAAGATTTCACTATGTAGTCCAGGCTGGCCTTGAACTCACAGCAATCCTGCCTCAGCCTCTAGAGTGCCTGGGCTACAGGCATGCACCAGCACACCCAGCAGGATTTTGCTTGTTTGAAATCAAAGTTAGAAAATAAGCCCCAAGTTAATCTGATATCTTCTATTCCCCCCACCCCCTCCGGGAATTGAACTCACAACCCCATGCTTGCTGGGCAGGCGCTGGGTCGTTGAGCTAAATCCCCAGCCCTTAATCTGATATCTTGTAAATCAGACTGTTGTCATTTTTTGGTTTGAACTGAGTGTGATTGACATAATAAAAAGCAGAATTTATATTATCCCATTGGAGAAAACTCATTAATTTTTAAAATCAGACTGCTTCAATTGTAAAGAAAAGCTAAGTTAAAGTTAAAAATGTTGATAAACAGAAGCTTTTCCATGCAATTTGTGATCATCCTATATTGTGACAAAGTGGTATTATTGGTACTAAATAGAGTTACATGACTTTTATTCTTTAAAGGATAAAATGAAAAGTCCACGTGTGGCTCTTTCAGCTGCAACACAGAAGTCTCTTGATAGGAAGAAGTACATGAAGTAAGTTTTTTGGTATCATGTCACATTATCATCATTCAATTTTAGTCATCCATTTGTCTGTTTATGTATTTAAACTTTTTAAGTATATACTGCAGAGGTGAGCATGTATATATTTAAATTAGAAATAAAGAACAGTTCACTTCTGCAGTTGAAGTGATAGAAATCCCTTTTTATATAGAGTCATTAAAATCAGTTGTCAGAATCTGATTTCATCTTTTGATAAATGTATTCATGACTTAATCTATGAACATTCAGCTTATATAGTTGATAGTCAATCAAATAATCCTTAAAAGGCTAATTCAGTGTTTGCTGTTATGTCATTTATTTTTTTTGTGTTATTTTTTTTTGTTACGTCATTTAAATACATCTTCTTCTGATAGCCTAAAGATTTCCTAGAAATAGAAACATGATAGGAAGTGTTTTCTAATAACTTTTAAAAATTCTTTTTTGTTGAAAGTAGTCTTAGCTGGGCATGGTGGTGCATGCCTATAATCCCAGCACTTTGGAGG
>NW_004955442.1:3245305-3246229 GCF_000276665.1 Chinchilla lanigera
AAAAAAAAAAAAAAAAAGAAAACAGTCTTCTAGTCTTCTAGTGGAATTGAAGAATTCTTCATTGATCAACATTATTTCATATTTCTTTCTTTTTTATCCAGTTTTATATCAAGAGCCTATCAGTGCATGTATTTCTTCTTCATTGCTCTTTCTTTTATTGTCCTGGTTTGGAATTCTTCATTACTGATAAGGAAGACATCAATCAAGAAAAACAAGATTAGGGCAGAATCCTTAAAACCACCTTCATATGAGCTGTAATAAAAGCAGTTGGTATTTGGGAAGCCAACTTGGATTCTCCAAATAGGCAACCTAGCATGGCTAAGTTTGCCTCTAACTAGCAAAGGAACACAAAACCCAGCTGTCTTGGTTGCTTTTTTTCTCACTGCTGAGACAAAATACCCAATGCCCAAAATTAAGGAAGAAAAGGTTTTTTTAGCTCACAGTTTGTGGAGGTTTCAGTCCATATTTGGCTGGCTGCAAGGCAGAGTGACACATGGCAGAGGACAACAGTTCATGGTGGCAGAAAACAGCAAAAGCAACAAGAGCAATAAGGGAGAAACGCCAGCAATCGGCCTCTTTCCCTCCCTTACATTGTATGCAAACTACCCACCCCAGGGGGTGTGTAGCGTTCACACCCATGAATCAATCATAAACTCTAGAAGCCTGCCCCATGACTGCATGACGCTTTGGGGGACATCCAGACACAAACCATAACAGCAGCATGCAGGATGAGGTCGGTTATGGAGGCCACCAGGTAGCTATTAAAATGGGCAGGGAAGACAGTGCAACATGCTTAGTGCTGCCCATAGCCCCGTGGGCCACTCAGTACACATCTCCATTTGCTCCATACTAGAGCTCTTAGGATAGAGCCTAGTGGATACCTGTCAGTTGAGTGGTTATGTTGAGGGCTTTTTTTTTTTTTTT
>NW_004955442.1:3256289-3276579 GCF_000276665.1 Chinchilla lanigera
AAAAAAAAAGTCTTAATATGCGTAGGACAGGCTTTCAGTAGTACAGCAGTTTCTAAATGATTTTTTTCTGTCATCTATATCACATTTGAAGTATATTTTTCCTTTCCCCTTCTCTAAATGTATTGTTCATGTCCTTATTTTTATAATTTGTTAGAGCTGCTGAAATGGGAATGCCAAATAAGAAATTTCTGGTTAAACAAAGTCCTTCTGAAACAAGGTGAGAAAAACCACTTCATCTCAGCGACAGGCTTTTTTTCCCCCACAAAGAAAATTTTATAAATCCCAAACTTCCTCTTTGTTAACATTGTTCCACTTTACATAGCTTGCTGAACTACAGGGTCTTAGGCTCAGGATTTGTACTGACATCACATGTCAAGTTAACTGTTCTGAAGCTTTTTGTAGGGCAGTGTCTCCCTGGCAGAAATTTGAGCTAGATATGTCTTGATTGCAGTTCACAGTCAAGGGGATCTTTGGTATTTCTTTAAAAACCTTAGAAAGCTAACAATATTTTTGACCATGTTTTCTACTCATAAAATCAGTAACATTGCTGAACATGGTGGTGCACACCTGTAATCCTAGCACTTGGGAGGCAGAGGCAGGAGGATCATTGCAAATTCAAGACCAGCCTGGGCTACAAAGTGAGCTCAAGGCCAGCCTGAACTGCACGGAAAGACCCTGTCTCAAAAAGACCAAAAAATAAAATAAAATAAAATCAGTGATATTTTCTTCTCTCACGTGTTTGAAAACTTGGCTTTTGTGAGGCCTATAAGTAAATGATGTAAAAACTCCAAAGTTAATGCAATCTCTTTCCTGGTAAAAATCTAAGCAATGGGCTGTTTAGGAGCAAAACATAAGCAGCATTGATGTGCTGTCATCTGTCTGCTTGGCTTTGTGGTAACACGTGTCATATGATTGCCTGCAGGACTTCCAACCTCGCCTACCATTTTTCATCCATTGAAAGAATAAGAAAAACAATTTATTCTTTTGAATTAATTTTTTTATTTGTCTACAGAGTGCTTCAGCCAAACCAAGGACAGAATGCACCTATTCATAGGCTACTTAGCAGGCAAGGGTAAGACTGCCACACACTGGGTATTTAAAAATATTCAAGATTAGCTTTGAGAAAGAAATAGAATTGTAATGTTCTTAATATAGAGGATAACTTTTGCAATTGTGATAAAGTTCACATGTAATTCTCTTAAACTTTTGTTTTCAAAGATAACCCTCTTGGTGTACTGTTGTATATTTTAGTTATCATCTTACGTTGGCATGTTTTTACTTTTCATTTCATACCATGTTATTCATTAACTATTTTAAAATGTCCATATAGTAAGTTTAGTATCACCAAAGTGAATCTCCAGCAAAGTATGAGCCATGGTTACTATCTCTTACTAAGTGTCGTTTTTCTTGGTTTGTGCATGCATAAGAGTTAAAGTCTTTTCACGCTTAGATATGCTTTGAACAGTTGATACAATGTGGTTGCTTTCATTGAATTTTGAACATTTAGACTTTAACTTAAATGACTTATTAATTTTTTTATATTCAATTAGAACCCCTAAGACATCAGTGAAGGGGGTTATCCAGAATAGACAGAAGCCTTCCCAGAGCAGAGTGCCTAACAGAGCGCCTGTCTCAGGTGTGTAGAAAATAAATTCCCAAAGCCCCTTCACTAGAAAGACGGGCACAGCTGCCCCTAACTCAGGCTACATGACTGCAGCGTGTTGTCTTTCCTTGCCACCATAATTTTGGCGTATGCCTGGACGTTCCCACTAACGATCCTTTTTGTTACCATTTTGCGGCAGTCAGAAAAATCTTAACAGAACTGTGGCTGCAATCTTGATTTCTGTAATAATTCCATGGAAAACTGTATTTTTTATTCTGAAAAATCTATAGATTTATTCAATCTTAATTCAGAAAACCTTTTTATAAATGAGTAAAAGTTAATGAACAACTGATGCCTTATATCTATGCAGGTCTATTCAGCATAGGGGCAATGTATCACCCAGAAATACTTGTATCTGCACATAAGGGGATGAAGAATTTCTCCCCCTGCCCACATGATCACAAGTGAATATGCGAGGTGGGAAGGAACCAGTAAGAATCTTGAGCTCTATATCTTCTTATGTTCATCACTTGGTGTTTGTTTAAGGGTGAAACTGAAAAATTTTTAAATTATTTATGGTGGCAAGAAGACACATTCAATGTTGAGCTAATATTAGCTCCTAACCAAATGGTTTAATACTTTTTAGATCTCTTTAAGACACTTTAAGTTCACTGAAGATTATATGATCTATTTAAAAATACTAGATTTTAACTATACTGCTTTCTAAAACTTGAAAAAACAGGTAAATTAATTACCAGGCAATGAAGATTAAACTAGTAATTACTTCTAATCTTCCCATTCGCAAACAGGCAAATTTTAGAGCTTTTATTACTAAATGATTTCCTGCAGGTTAAGAGGGAACAAGCAATAGAAGTATTTTTTTCATGTTATCATATTTGTTTGTGAGATGAGTTCCTTTTGTTCAGAGAAGGAACAGGCAATTGATAGCAACTTTTTTTTTGTCTTTGAGATAGGGTCTTGCTATGCAGTTCAGGCTGGCTTTGAGCTCACTTTGTAGCCCAGGGTGGTCTTGAACTTGCAACTATCCTCCTGCCTCAGCCTCCTGAGTGCTGGGGTTACAGCTGTGAATCACCACACCTGGCTTATAACTTTGAAATAATTGCTGCCCTCTTACAGATATATAGTGAATATAATTCATAATCTCACACATACACTTCAGGGAGATAAAGTCAAAAGTCCTCTTTTGAAATCATTGCAAAAGACAGTCAGGGGACTTGTTTTAAAGACAATCGTATGTTTGCAGATCTGCATACCCCAGAGGCTGCCTGAATCAGGTAGCCAGAGAGAAAAACATTTAGGAGAACTCAGACCAGCTAGCAGTTGCTTATAAAGCTACATGAAGTTTTAAAACACTTTCAGTTTTTCCCATGTTACTTATCTTATATATTATGATAAATCTTAGCTAGGTGGAAAACCATTGTGGAGTTAGTATTGTTTTGCTTAGTATTATCAATTTGCCAGGGTAACTGCTCCATCATGTTCTTTTCTCATGCATTTCATCTCCACTGTTTGTCACTTGTGAACTTACAAGCAAAGCTCCAACTCCTACTTTATTGAGTAGTATGAACAGTATAAAGGATGGGAAAGATGTTACGCATCTTGTGCAAGATGCAGTTATTATAGGTAAGAACATACAATGAAGTTCAGGGTTAGAACTACTGAGGTTTAACTGCACTGCAACGTAATTATTAACACAAAGGAAATTAGCCCTTGAATAAACATGTACAACTAATACATGTCTAAACAAGTACAAAAATTCTTTTTAATAAAGATTTATTAATATACAAAGGCTTATTTAGACAATTGAATAAGACTGAAGAATTTTAGCATTTTACATAAACTTACAATTTGGTATACTGACTGATTAAAATGTTAACTAACCGTGAATCCAAGGACAGCGATCTATAGTTGCTCTTGAAAAATAATTACACTTTTCTGCTCAGATTTTTAATGTTTATGTTTTGGGTAGATTTGGAATTACACTTGTATTTAGTTTGGATTAAAACCTTTATTAAGCAATTTATTAAAAAACTTACTTGCGTTAGGATAGAGTATCATACTCTTAGACTAAAGCAGAATTCTAACATGTTTATGCTACAAAGCATCTAAAATTATTTACAGTTTTTACAAACTATATTCGTCACTGGTTTTATGTTTTGAAATATATTTCATTATTTGATGCTTGTGCTTGGCTTGAGTTTATACTGAAATTCAGAAACCATCAATTTAGAGTGTAAGCCGGGCGTGGTGGCACACGGCTGTAATCCCAGCACTTGGGAGGCTGAGGCAGGAGGATCGTTGGGAGTTTGAGACCAGCCTGGGCTACAAAGTGAGCTCACGGCCGGCCTGAACTGCACAGCGAGACCCTGTCTCAAAAAGACAAAAAAAAAAAATTTAGAGTGTAGTAGGAGGTGATTATGCAAAATAAATAAAGGGCTGGGGATATAGCTCAGTGGCACAGCACCTGCCTGGCAAGCGCAAGGTCCTGAGTTCAATTCCCAGTACAAAAAAAAAACCTTGGCAAGATAAATGATAACAAATCTGATGGAATTGGGTTCTCAGAGATTCTGCTTCTAACTTTGTTGGCTTAGGTAAGTGCTCTATTAGGCCTTAGTTTGAATTATCCTTAAAATGGTGGTAACCATTTCTCCCTGTAAGAAGAGACTCAGGACTAAATATTATAATGTATATAGCTAGCCCAATGCCTAGTAAATAGGAAGCATTCATTAAATGGTGTCATAGAAAAACTAACGTTGAGAAATAATACTAGTTTTGCTCTATTTTTAGGAGTATATGCAGGAAAAATCCAAAGAAAGCGGCAAAATGTTGCGACAATTTGAGAAGACAACATTCATTAGGATAAGGGGGGAAGATTATTATCCATATAATTTTCCCTACCTAATACTTTTTATTTAACACTGGAGTGTTTACATAGGCAAAGTGACCGAATCAAAGGGCTGAGCAATGATCTTCGTAATTTGATCAGTCTGATTAGTTCCTGCCTCACTCTCCTGGTTTCCTCTTTATATTTGGATGAAGCCAAATTAGTGGTCATGTCTATACTTAACCTATACAAACATATTTTACATGCCCACATGTCTACAGAAACCCTTTCTGTACACTTAAAAAGACATCTGGCTTTAGTTTTACAAGATACTGGAAAGATATAACAAATTATAAATTAAGTTCTAAAACATGAACTTCATTCATCTCTGCATATTGATGGCTGGAGTTGAGGAACAAATTAGATATGGTCCTGTTCAAAGGGAAGTCACTGCAGATACGTCTCCCTGGTTTTGTAAATTTAAACACTATGCTGACTTAACACAATAACCACAAGATACACTCTTGGGTTGTGGGCCACGTAAAATGTAGGCAAAAGTAGCTGTGTGTTCACTAGTTCGGTCAGAAGCACACATTCCTGTCAAGAACACTGTCTTAAGAAATGTTAGGAAGAAAAAAAATAGGTGGGTGTGGTGGTGCACGCCTGTAATCCCAGCACTTGGGAGGCTGAGGCAGGAGGATCATTGTGAGTTCAAGACCAGCCTGGGCTACAAAGTGAGCTCAAGGCCAGCCTGAACTGCACAATGAGACCCGCTCTCAAAAAGACAAAAAAGAAAAAAAGAACTATCAGGTTGCATGTATGTTACTGAGTACTGCTAGAAACAGTATTGTGCTGGATTATAGAGTCTGGAGGGTAAGAGATCTGGAGAAAACACCACAATTTTCCTGCATTGTTACATCCGTTTTTGTAAAGTAGGAATAACTTGTTGCATGCAGTTATATTTTCTATTTAGTTGTATAGTTTTTTTTCTTCATAGTCTATCTTCTAGCATGCTTGATTTAGGAGAAAATAAAGGGCTATATAGAATACTACATCCAGATTTAAAATAGGATAGTAACATTGCCTAGTTAGAAATTGGCATTACTTAACAGGCACAGATATTTAAGGTTTTTCATCAGTAACATAGTGAGTAAAAGTATCAACTAATAAATGTTACCGAAAACATGACTTCATGGAAGAGAGTGTCACTGTTAATTTATCATACAATTTCTAAAAAGGGCTCTATGCTTCTCACATAAATTGGGACTGTGTATATTCAGTCTTTGTAAAGAATTTTAGAGATACTGGTATTTTTAAAGTGCAGCCTATGTATATTCTTAAAACCCTTTTGAGAATATGGAGATAAAGACCATTTTCTCCGATTTTAAGTTGCATTTAAGAATTAACCTTTACATCCAGCTGTACATGGAAAATAACCTACTTTGGATATAAATTCATTTCTATTCGGATGTATGGGATGCATTGAATGAGTGGATGATAAAATTAAAAGTCAAAAAAGTCTTGTAAAACTTATCAGTTTTTTACTTACAGGAAAATTATGTAAAACTATCCTTTTAATGATGAACTGTGCTTTATCATTCTGAAAACTCAGGATACAGCTTATTTATATCATTGTTAGCCTCTCCAGTAAGGATAGATGCTAAAAGTTTTGTGTGTACAAATGTAAATTCGATAAAACAAACAGTACGTTTTGGAAAAAGGTAAAACTAGTTTTCAGATTAAAGCATGTGTTTTACACATTTCTTTTATGTTCACAGGATTTTCTCATAAAAGTGCCAGACACTTTCATTTTTGGTGTTTTATTTATATATACTACTTTTATTCTTATTTTTACTTTGAGTGGAATGTCCATTAATGTACATTGTATTTATTTTTATACTTTAATTTTCACTAGTTTTGCTTCTAGGCAAATGGCAAAATAAACTTTTTTTTAAAGTCCCACCAAAGGTGTATTCCGTATTTAATTTGTAACTTATACCAGTAGTGAGTCCAGCATTCAAGTTTGCATGACTTACACTGTTGAGAAGGTACAAATGTCCTTGCCTATAAGGAGCTGGACACCTGCAAAAAGCCAGTGGGAAGGTGAGGGAGAATGCAGTGTTCTAAGACTGAAGCTCACAGCAAAGCAGGCAACTTACACAGCTTCAGTAACACCAGGCTTATTACTCCCACACTGCTCCTGCCTGTGAGTACAGGAAAAGGCTCCTCAGTGCAACCACCTCTTGCTGAGGTCTCATGGGGGTCATCTGCAAGGCTGTGTGGGAAGAGACTGTCTGTCTCCCTCTGCTGCCCTTCAACACCCGTGTTCACCCCTGTGTCGGGAACAGTGGAAACAACCAGAAGGTATCGCTTAGGAGCTGAAGACTGAAGGACTCATTCTTTTTGGGGTCAGAGGTCACTGTCCCATGAACAGGTGGAGGCCACCTGTGAATGAAAAATAAGTTATAACAACGTAAGCAAATACAGATTGGAAATGCTTTGTAAGTAACAGACCCTAGGGGCATCTGTGTAAGTTCTAAAAAGAATTGTAAAATCACACAGCTGGACACGGTGGCACGGGCCATTTGTAATATCAGCACTCTAAGGCAGCTGAAGCAGGAGGATGGCAAGACCCTAGGTTCAACGTCCAGTACAATAAACAAAACCCCGGTTGGGGCATCATGTAGTGAAATCACATCCTTGTTCACAATCTTTAACAGCTGCTCAAAGGCAAAAATCATGTCTAACCATTTATGTATGTCAAAAACATATATTTAAAAACTTGACATTTTGCCTTCTCACCTATTTGGCCCGCTCCCCTCATTGGTCAGTGTTTCTCAGGGCCCCCAGTGCTCCAGTTTCTTGGGGACGGATGGCATTGCCATCGGAATCGTGCTTTTGCTTCCTTTCCCCTACATTTCACAGCCTGCTGGCAGACTGACTCTTGCATTACCCATCTCTACCAAAGATGCTGCAGGCTTGGTAGAACATACCCAAAGGCAAGGGGCCTACTGCTGCATCCCAGCACTGCCCAGCCTTTCCCATCACCTCCACCTTCATCCTGGGTTATAACCCCAGTGCCACAGGTGGAGAAACCTGGAGTCAGAGTGCAAAACCACACTCATAGCTGCAAGTACATTCTGTTACATTTCCCTAAACTCCTAACAATGTGACTTGAAAGCGAAGGGGGAAAACTGAGATCAGATGGTGCTTCACGATTCACCAGTCCCAGTCGGGGTTAGAGTTCAACTCCCGATTCAGGCATTTCCTGCCCTCGGAATCAACGTTTCTGTTCCAGTTACTAGAAACGAACAAAACAGTAGTCATTTCAGGCTGGCAGTAAGGGACAAACCAAGGGAGCCTGCAGTGCACTCAGCCCCACAGGCACCGAACCGGCGCTAAACGCAGCCTTCAGGGACAACGCGGGGGCGGGGGCGGGGGGGCGTGCGGCTTCGCAAGTGCACTGAAGAGGCAGCGGTTAAGCCGCAGGGGATACTATTGGACTCGGGACGGCCGTTAACGACCGGCTGTCAGTAGAGGGAGCCGCACAGGCGGCGCCCAGCGCTCAGAGGCGGGAAGGGCGCTCCCGTCATGCGTCACACGGCCGTTGCGCCCCCGATCCAGTGCTGTCCACCCCGGGACGCTGCCAGGCCGCAGCTGAGCTCCGCCTGTACCCTCCGCAGAGGAGCGCGTTCTTTTCCGTCCCTAGACGGCGGAGGTGGAAGCGGCTCTCCATTGCGCCCCGTCCACACCTTCATGGCGCGCTCAGCTACAGCCCACAACCAGTCGCAGTAGCTGTGTGGACGCCGGCGAGCGGGCTCTTTCCTGTAGTGAACCTCGTTGGTCTCTCGTTGTACCCCGGAGAGGAACGGCGGTGGGTATGAGAAAAATAAAGAGAAGAGACAAGAGCTGGGGTCAGGTGGTGCCTCTCTCCTGAGCAGAGAAGGGGAACTGCCCCAAAACAGTAGAGTATTTATTTATACCCTCCAGAGGATGGTTAATTTCCGCCTCGCTGCCCAGCGACCAGTGAACAAGTCACAGCGCCTTGTTTACTCCGAGGAGCTCCCGTGTTCTTGGGCTGGCTTCATCCTGCACGTGTAATTATTTTCCAGCTTCAGCGGCTCCCAACACCTTCCTTCTACGAAAAGGGACTTTGGGGAGCACGTCGTCTGCGGCGTAGCGGGCGGAGAGCTGCCCCTCACAGGGACGGCGCTGACCGGAGGAACCCGGCGGGCACATCCCCGCGCTGCCCAGCCTTTCCCTTCACCTCCACCTTCATCCTGGGTTATAAGCCACCGGTGGAGAAGCCTGGAGTCAGAGTGCAAAACCACACTCAGCTTCAAGTATATGCTATATGCTGTTGCCTTAGCTCCACGAACATGGCGCCCACAGAAGGGTTCGCCTGGTCTTCAGGGGGCGAATAGCTTCGCTTCATAACCATGGCTTCTGCAAAAGGCGCTGTGCGCAGACTGCTGAGGAGGCCCCTGCCCTTCCCGAGCGTGTCGCCGCTGGCAGACGTTGGCCGGGACCGGGGGGGCTGGGAGCTGCCCTTGATAACCGTGGCGCCCGGGGAAGTCGTCGCCTTTTCTGGATGAGATGGAAAGTTGCCTTTACAGCCTTGGCGCCGCAGAAGGCGTCGCCTGAGCTCCGCCGGGAGGACAGCTGCCCTTCAGCATCACGATGCTGGTGGAAGACGCGGAGCGGGCTCTAGGGGGCGGAGAGCTGACCTCAGGGATCCCGGCGCCTATGGAAGATGTCCGGAAGATATCGCGTGGGGTACGCGGTGCGGAGAGCTGCCTTTCAATTTGGCGCCTGTGCTGGAGTCGCACTGCGTAGGCGAGGCAGAGAGCAGCCCTGCACCATTAGGGCGCCCCTGGAACTGCACGTTGGAGAGCTGCCCTTCCCACCATGGCGCGGACTAGGGGCCGAGTTGGTGAACTGTCGAGAAGGGAACAACGCTTCCCTATCATGGCGCCAGCCAGAGGACAAATTGGTGAACTGAGGGAGAGCTGCCTTTCCCCATCAGGCCCCGGCGAGTGGCTGAGTTGGTAAACGGCTGAGGAAAGAGTTGCCCTTCATTATCATGGCTCTGTCAATGACACAGCAGGGTAGCTGCTGAGAAAAGCACTGTCTTCACTTAAGGCGCCAACGGAAGGCGTCGCCAGGACTCTAGGGGGTAGGCACACACTCGGTGGCAGGGCCGGGCCTGGAGGGGAGGAAAGGGGCTGCAGGCCCCTGGATATGTGGTCATGTGACCGGCAAGATGGCGGCCTTCCCTTGGTAAGCCAGAGAGGGTTGGTGGGCCTTGGGCAGGGCTCTCCTTTGCTGTCTCCAGTCTGTCTCTTCAAATGTAAACTGTCTTCCCTGATTGGGTCCGGCTCCTCCCAGCCCACGGCAAGTTGCCCTGACCACGGCCTCCCTGCCGTCCAGCCTGACGCTAGTCGGTGCAATACGGTTCTCGCCCCTCCCTCCCACTCCGCACTCATCTCCTAAAGCAAAACCCGTTTCCAGCCTTCCGCTTTCCCTGGAGGAGTTGGCGGGGGTCCCGGGGACACTGCTGCATTTTTATTACTCAGGCTGTTGTTTTCTTGAGTCCTTCAGCTCACCAAATAGTATAGTAGAAGAAAGGGCCATCCCGAGAAGGAGGGCGAGTAGGCCAGAGGAGGGAGCGAGCAGGTAACCTGGGGCTCCGGAAGGCTTCGGGAAGAAGACTTGTTAAACGGGGTCTTGCGGGAGGCGTAGGGGCTCAGCAAAGCAGCGGGAATGGCGTGTGCCAGGGGGACAGGTCTGCTTGGCCCGAGTGGCAGAGGTAGGCAGGAGTGAGGGCACCCTCAGGTTCCAGGGGATGATACCATGTGTGTAGAAGTCGGGCGAGTTGGGGCAGTGATAGTGGGATTATGTGGGGATGTGAGACCTCTTTGGAGCGAGAAAAGGGAGGTAATCGCCTGATGTCTCTCTTGCAATCGTGTGAAGTAGCTTACATTGAACAATGGGTGAGCAGGTGAAAGAGTACAGCCCTAGACCTTAGCGATCGTCTGGTACAACCTTCTGGTTTCATGCTTGATAAAGTGTCCTCCCACCCTTCTCCCCGTGACCTGCTGACACCTCAGAGACCCCTGAGACACTAAATCAACATTGGATGCTGCTGGGCATCTCCAGGCTCTGAGTTTCTTTCCTGTGACCTGGTGATGCTGTATGAGGGTCTTGGCCTAGCTCCAGTCTCCTAAAGGAGTGGACGGCGACAAGTGGTATGATTTTAGGGCTCCAGGAAGGTCAAAACCCTCTAACAGGACCTCTCCAGGTGGCCCGTATTTATTTGGTTTTCAAACAAATGAAAGGGGATAGTGAGGCAAGTGTGGGAACTGAGCAGGACCTTGGGAATCAGTTCAAAGACTTTTCCAAGTAGTACATTTTGTGGTCTTAAATCTGTAAGTTTGGCAGCTTCATTGGTCTGAAATAGGGGGTGTGCGCACCCCAGGTTCTTGGTTGCCTCAGGGTTTTCTTGACTTCAGAGCTCTTTTCCAACACACCCAGAGGCCTCTGTGTTCATTGACTTAACCTTGTGCAGCCCTGTCTCCAACAATGCTGCTTCATCAAAGGGCTGAGCACCTTTCTGGGATTAGTAAAATGGAATTGTTTGGTTTCCATGAACTCATCTCGAATTTTTAATGGGAGTATCCAGTGTTGGGAGTGGCTAAAGCTGGAAATTAATCACACGTGGGACTAGGAAAAAGGGCCCCCATGTAAAAAAGGTCTTCCATCTTGCAAGCTGGTTGCTAGGCAGACAGGTTGAAATTGACGTCAACCTCCTGAATAAACTTGCTCTAGAGTTCTTGGGCAGTTCCTCTTCTCTTATCTGGAAAAAGGCCTCCACCTGACCTCTCATCCTTATTTTCTAAAGCCTCTCACCATGGAGAGCCAGGCTGGCTCGTGGCAATTGGGTGCCCAAGCAGGGACTCCCATTAAGGACAAAAATTGGTAGGCATTGGGGGGCGGACACTTCTCAAATAATTTTGCATGCAACAGAGGGGAGAGAAGCGCATTGGTAGGTCAAAATTCAGCACAGGAGTACTGAATTGGCAATTATTGGGTGTAAAGATCTGGGCAAGGAGGTCTGCTCACCTTAAAAAATATATATTATATATATATATATGTATATGTATATATGTATAGTGTGGTGCTACTAGGAGGCAGGGACACTGGCCCACTCCTCACTCTTGCTTCTTGGTCATTAGGTAAATTGATCTGTTGTACCACAGGTTGCCACCATGTCGGTCTGCCTCATCACAGGCCCTAAAACAGTGCATCCACATAATCATAGATCTGAACCTACAATGTGTGAGTTCAAATAAACCTTTTCTCCTTATCAATTGATCATCTCAGGTATTTTGTTATAGTAGCAAAAAGCTGTCTAGTACACTGAGTTCTAAACTGTGAGCTTTGGATGGCCCTGTAGAGGAGATGGATAACAGCTGGCTGAGAGAGGACTTCTCCCCAGTTTGCTGCCCTTTGTTCATTCACTTCATCCACCTATGTGAAGACTAGAGAAAACACTACATAAGATTCTTTCATTCAGGCTGGGCATGGTGGCACACGCATGAAGTCCCAGCACTCAGGAGGCAGAGGCAAGAGAACTGTCAGGAGTTTGAGGCCAGCCTGGACCACACAGTGACTTTAAGTTCAGGCTGAATGACATAGTGAGAGTCTGTCTCAAAAAAAACAAAGGCCAGGATATAGCTCAGCAGCACAGTGCCTACCTGGCAAGCACAAGGTCCTGAGTTCTATCCCTGGGACTAACAACTATATATGTATTCATTCAAAAACAACGTGCCTTGCTATTGAGTTAAATAACCCTTATTGTGGGCTGATCAGGCCTGCAATCTCCCAAGTGAGTGGACAGTGAAGGCTTAAAAAATTGAGACAATTGAAATGATTTCAGTGCTCCAGGAGGGTCTAACTCTATTATAGCATTTGATATTCTCTGGGCAGCCCATATTTATTAGACAAAGACTTCTCTGGGCAGCCTGCATTTATTAGGTTTTCAAACAAAGGCAGAGGATACTCAAGAAAATGTGGGAATCTAGGAGGACCTTGGGAAATATTTTCTCACCTAGTAAATTATGTTAATCAGGAGAACTACCTCATCTTTAGGTTGGTGTTTATTGTAGGAGCGTGGAGCCTGCAGCTGCAGTCTCCTTGTAGTTAAATGGGGATTGGAACCAGATGTCCTCAGCTGTGGCTTTATCTTGTCCTTTGAGGCATCACAGCTTCATGGGCCCATACAGGCCTCAGCAGTGACCAGTGACTCCTAGAGGTTTACCTACTGTGAGTTCCCTGCCCATCTTCAGACAAGGTGCCAAAGCTTTAGTCAACGAAAAGTAAACATGGAAAGCCAACTGGTTAGTATTAAATCCCACTCAGAGCCACTTTGTAGTGGTCTCCACCTTGCAGAGGGACAGGAGGAAAAACTTATAATATTCTATCACACGACAGGGTAATGACACAGTTGAAAGCAATTAACTGAATATTTCATGTAGTAGACCTCATTGGTCTCTCATTGTACCCCAGGGAGGAACTGCAGTGGGTATGAGGAAAATAATGATGAGACAAAAGCTAGGTCAGGTGGAAGTGACCTCCTACCTGATTGGCAATAGGACCTAACATCAACAGTAGGGGCATTAATTTATATTCTTGCAAAGTTAGTATCACAAGAGGCAATGTTAGTCTAGCGACTAATGACTGAAATTGTCCAGGCAGGATGTTTTTCACAAGACTGAGGTAGCTTGACTGCTCAAGTTACTCTGACTCTGTCCTGCCCCCACACATATAGCCGATTTCCAGCTTCAGCCCTTCCCAGCATTTCTCCCTTTTCTGTTTGGTTGCAGAAGTGTTGGTTGTTAGGTTGAAGCTGGAAAAGGTGTGCTTGAAGAATATAGACAAAAATCCATAACAGTAGTGAATTATCAGTCTTGCTGGCAATAGTCAGAAGTTGTTGGTGACTTGAACCTTTTACAGCTAACATATTACGATAGCATTGCTTTTATACATCTTGTGGTTATACTTTTCTGCTGGATGTTTAAGACCAAGCTAAAGTGAGACTTGTATAAATAAAAATTACCTCCTTGCTATCTGTCAAGGTGAGTTAAGTCTCCTCAGGAATCACCTTGGAACCAAGTACAGCACCTCTTAGATCTGTCAGTGTCAGCCACCTGGATAAGTCATGGCCATTGCTTGACCAAGTTGCTTTCTGTGAAAGCTTGAGAGATTTCTTTTCTCCTCCTGACTCACCTTAGGCTCACTATATATCATAGAATCACTTTCCTCTCTGGTCCCATAATGTCCTTCATCAGAAAATCAGGGACTCAACCGAGTTATTAGGATGTTGCACCAGGGGTTTCCTCTATGTCCTGAGTTCTCACGGACCTTGGAGAGTTAAAGCCAAAATATTGGCTATCCTCTTAGCCCACTTATCTCTCTAATCTTCTCCAAACCTCAGATGTTAAACATCCAGAAGAGAAGATTAATGACATTATATTGTAGTGGAGGCATTAAGCTTAATATTATCTTATCTGAATATTAATTACCTTAGAACATACAACAGAACTGTTATTTTCTAACAACCCTCGATATCCTAACATTTAAATCCTTATAGAATGCTAACAGACAACAGTTACATATTTTTACACAGAAATTTAGAAATCAAAACCATACATAACACTGCTACATGATAATCATGATGACATTTTGTAACATACTTAAATTTTCATTTTGAAATAACATTACCCTTTTAACCAGTCATCTGTATCTAATATGTAAGAAGCTTTTACCTAATTTGTTGTCCTTTAATGGAATATACAGCACAAGTTTTTGTTAAAGGCAGAGGTCTGAATCTGAAGGAAAGTGTTTTTTTGGTACTGGGAATTGAACTCAGGACCTTATGCTTGCCAGGCAGGCACTTACGCCACTGAGCTATATCCCTGGCCCTGAAGGAAAGTCTTATCACAATAAACAATGTCTGTTTTACATTTTGGAAGACCTGTAGATCTGGAATCATGGATACATTTAATTCACTATGAGATTAACACTAATGAATTACCATACACATGTGAAAACCTTTGTTTCTTGATTTAGTTTTGTACCAAGAGCATCCTTTATGAGAAATTGTAATTTTTATTACAATAAATTACAATATACAATAATTACAATAAATTATTTTATTACAATAAATTAAATTTGTTAGAAAATAACAGTTCTGTTGTATGTTCTTTATTGTAATTTTTATTGAAAAACTTTCTTTTGACCAAATGAATTAATAATTGGGGTGTCTGCCAAGGGACTATAGAGATCACTGGGGGCTCCTTAGTGATGAATAAAGATTGGCCACTCCTCTATTCACCAATTGGAGTCCTACCCAATAATTTCTCCTCACTGTCAGGACTGTGGTCAAAATATCTGAATTTTGATATCATTTAAACCAGCTGGTAACTCAGGTGAAAGCATGCTTTTAAATCTATAGCTCAAATTGTATTATGAACAAATGATAAAAGAAAAATTGTTGAGCTCGAAATAAAGGGGAACAGCTGTTCACAGAATGACAAACACATAAAGAAGTACACAGAACAAGCATCTTTACAAAATCAGAGTGCACTGAAATATATTTTTTACCAAATTATAGTAACTCTATTACAATTTTAGAAACTTATAATTTGTATAAATAGATTTTCTTGTCAACTTACAGAGATCTCTTATCAGAAAATTTTGGAAGGAATACAATCTTTTATCTATAATGAATATGTATATTTTGTATTTTATTCTGTCTTAAGAATACTGGCAACTTTCAGCTCAGTTAGGGCTGGGGATTTAGCTCAGAGGCACAGTGCCTACTTGGCAAGCGTGAGATCATGAGTTTGATTCCTGTTACTGGAAAAACAAAAAACAAAAAAAAAAGAAAAAAAACCAAACCTCCATTAAACTTTCAGCTGAGTTATCTCTATATACTCTATCACCTATTTAGACCTTAGATTTCCATTTTGTCAGTGTCTTCAATATGCCCCAGGTCGAATCTGGCCTCATTATTTTCTGTATGGGCTGTAAAGCAGTCTCTGAGGCATCACTGTCACAGGACTGCATATCAGCTGTGGGAGACCGTGACTGACCTCCATTGTATATTAGTAGCCATCTTAAGCATTAAGTTTCTGTTGTCTGAGTTAAGCTTCTGTTAGACATGCCTTTCCCTTTAAGTCAGGACTGCCTACCGTTGCCTAGCTACTCCCGCCTGTAGAACTAGGACTGCCCACCGTTGCCTAGCTACTCCCGCCTCTGTCCAGTTGCTTGGTTACTCCCGCCTTAAGAACTTCCGTGTTTTTCCAGTGCCCTATATAAGCACAGTACTTCCCGCCAATAAACGAGACTTGATCAGAATCCTGTCTTGTCTCCATTCTTCGTGTCTCTTGTCCCTTTATCATCCCCACTCCCCTCCTAGGGTCCTTGTTGACTGTACCCGCGGGCCGGGACAATCAGCTCCCTGAAAGGTAGAACTAGTTTCTTTTCCAGATCTGAGTTCATGATACAACCACACAGCATGCTCTAGCAAAACACAAACATTCTGAATCCCAAATTATCTTTTTTGGCTTTATCTGATTGAATTGTCTTTCTTCTGTTGTATTTCCATCTTTTGTAAAATTTTTAAAATGTTAATAGATTTCTATTTTCTGTACACATTCAAAGAAATTGTCAGGACATTTTTTAGGATCCTTCTTAAAAGGATCAGTGTAATGTCTAGGAGTAGACACACAAAGACTGTTGGGATGTACTTGAAAAAGTTCATCTAACAGTTTTGCTAGTAAATTAATTACCTCTAAAAATTTCAAAACATAAAATGTGCATCTCTGCCTAAGATAGTGTTATGATTTGGGCTAATTTGCAAGGGGAACAATATACAGGACACATATTTTATAAGATTATTTATAATAGTCACCCAAAGAATGATATACAAAAGAGTGCAGGAAATCTGTCCACACACTAAGACCAAGGAATCTAGCCGAAGGCCTGGATCCCACAGATATGTCCTGCATGAGTCCAGCTGAAGACCTAGAGCTCATAACAATGCCTCCCGTGAGTCCCAACTGGAGGCCCAGAGCCCATAACAGTATCTCATGCAGGCCCGTTTCACGGATCTGCGCTGGGAAGGCCCAAAGCTCAGTGGTGGAATCTAGGAAGTCTGCCATCAGGATGAAGAATCTGTGCTAGCAGGCTGAGGGATCTGCACTGGAGCCAGGAAGCCATGGTCAGAGTAAGAGCCAGAGCTCCCCAGGGAGGTACCACAGTCATCCTCAGCAACAGGTCTCAAGCTCCTCCAGTGGTGAAGACAGCTGAGTTCCCATCAGGAAAGCCAATGCAGCAAGCTTCTTCAGGAGACTGAGCTGTGCACCATCTTCCCCTCTGGAATCAGGAAGTGATGCTCAAGATGAGGACCAGAGCTCCCCCAAAGTGAACTGAAGCTATTCTCTGCCAACAAGATCGTGAGCTCCTTGAAGGATGACAACAGCCAAGTTCAGGAAAGCCAGCATGACAAGCTCCTCCAACAAAACCAACAGCTCTTTACAGCTTCTAACAGCTCCTGATAGCCTTTCTTTGCTCCCAGCAGCCTTTTTCTCCTCCAGTTCTGCCTCTTACGCTGCTGGCAACAGTCCTCAGGTGGGTCTTCCACACCCAGCACCATACTTACTCAGTTTAGCTGGGGTTTATAAATTGACCACTAATTGTCAATCCACTACAGATGGACTTTAATTGCAGGGTCAGGTTGATGTAAGAAAGAATCTTCTCCCACCAAGCTACTCATGAGAGCCATTATGTTAGAATAAACCACACATCCCTGGATACACCTTGGCAGGTGTTAATACTAAGCAGCAACTTACTGCTTTATTATCTGGTCTAGCGCCTGGGGCATGAAGTCCTGCAGGAAGCCATAGAGCTCAGGGAAAAGGCCCTGTATGTCCCACAGCAGGGTAAGGGTGAGTGTCCCCTCTGCCTCAGAGATGCTTGCCTCAAAGGTAATGAGGGTCTTAGCCCTTGTTCTCTGTTCTCCATTACTGCTGCCGGGTCCCAAAAGCTTCTGGGCCACCAAGGTCTCAGTCGCCAACCACTCAGCCCCCGTATCACCTCTTGGCCCTGCCGTCGCCCTTGCCACATGCGGTGCCACAGGGTGCAGCACCAGCTAGTGTGACCATAGCAGGGCTGGGTGGCCCTGTCCTTCCTCCCCGGGGCCCGGGCACCAGCTAGCCACCACTGGCAGGTGCCCTGGCTGTGATCATAAGCCGACCATGGGGTTTCTCAGCCCCATTTCCATGCCAAGTTGCTAGCCTCCACAACCGCCTTTGTTTCTTGACTGAGGTTTCCTGCATGTCCCCATGGCTCCTGTGTCCTTGCTGCCCTCCTAGTACCCATCTAGCTTTAGTCTTTTGCCAGCTTCTCCCTGGGTGGCCTCCTCCATCCTTGCCCCAGGCCTTGGCCTTGTTGTGCCCCATTCTACCTGGCACCCCAGGGCATCTTGTAGCACCTGGAGTAGAGCAGCAATGAGCACAGGGAGGGGTGCTGTGGGCACGGGAATGGGAGTGGCTGTGAGCAGGGAGGTGGGAGGGAGTGGTGCCTACCAGGCATTGGCCCTCAGTCACAGCCTTGGACAGAGCAACACTATTTCAGGCTCTGGCAGTAACTGGCTTTAGCTTCCATTTTACGGCCTTGAGGCTGAGTGAGTTGCCAGCAGGGCACCTTTGGTATTAACTGCGGTGACAAGTCCCGAGAACGAGGTGCCATGGATGAAAAAAGGAAAGTAGAAGAAAAATGAGAGAGCTAAAAGTGTGGGATCAGGGGGCTTACAAGCCTCTGGGACTGCGACCCCGATCACACCTCTCAATCATCTTTTATTAAAACCAAGCACGTAGCTCAGACCAACAGGAAAAATTCATTATCCCTTTCCATTTCTGCCTCTCAGCTGATCATAACCATCCTCGAGCGAGCCTCCCGCACCATGTGCACTCAGCGCGGCTGGGGATCATAAGCCAACCATCAGTAATCAATCCATTAGCAATCACAGTCCTTTCTCCACATGTCCCCCTTTTTGTTTTAATGCAATCCTTTGAAGCATCAACGAAGTTACCAATTGTCTTCTGTTTCTCAGTGTTTCCTGGATGAACTTTGCTAGACTAAGGAGGTGAGGCATAGTACAATGATAATATCACAAGAAATGACAAGGGATGTTTGTAAAAATAAGAACATAGTTCAGAGTTCATAACAATGATTAGCCTTCAATCTGTATCTTGAGATCACACTTTTCTGCCAGATAATCAAAGACCGAGTTAGAGTAAGACTTGTATAAATAAAAGTTTTAACCTTTTACTATCTATCAGGGTCAGTGAGTTCTCCTCAGGAATCTTCTTGGAACCAAATGCAGCATCTCGTGATCTTCTGTCAGTGTCAGCCATCTGGATGAGTCATGGCCATTGCTTGACCAAGATGCTTTCTGTGAAAGCCTCAGAGATTCTTTCTCTCTTAGTGACTCTCCTTAGGCACACTATCCATCATAGAATTGCTTTCCTCTGTGGTCCCATAATCTCCTTGATCAGAAAATTAGGGACTCGACCGAGTTATAGGATGTCATAATAGAGGTTCTGTTATGTTCTGAGTCTGTACTGACCTCAGAGGGTATAGCCAAAATATTGGCTGTGTTTTTAGCCCAAATTATCTTTCTGATATTTAGTCTCCAGATCTCAGTTTTTAAACATCCAGCAGAGAAGATTAATGATATAACATTGTAATGAAGGCAACAAGCTTAACATTATAATTTAATCTAAATAGCAAACACCTTTGAACGTACAAATGGAACCATAATTTTTTAACAACCATGGATGTTCCAATATTTAAATCTTAATGGAATATTAACAAACAACAATTACATATATCCACTGAGAAATTTAAAATTCAAAACCTTATGTGACATTAACCTTACTACTGATCTGAAATAACAGAAGCAGTAAAGCTCAACACTATCTATCTGAATATCAGACACCTTAGAATATAAAATGAAACTCTTGTTTTTTTAACAACCATTAACATCCTATCATTTGAATCCCTCTAGAATGTTAACAGATAATAATTACATATTATCTGTATTTGTACATTGAAATTGGAAACCAAATCCATATATAACATCGCTGCATGACAATCATGACATTTGTAACATACTTAAAATTTCATTTTGACATAATCTAACCCACTCATCTCTATCTAATAAGCTTTTCTCCAATCTGTTATCATTTTTTAAAAATACACCTCAGTTTTTTAAAGGCAAAGGTCTGAATTTGAACAATAGTCTTATCATAAGCAATCCTTGCTTTACATTTTGAAGACCTATACATCCGGAATCATGAAGACATTTCAATACACTGTGAAATTAACAACAGTAAATCACCATACACCGATGAAAATTTTTGTTTCTCTAGTTTTGTACTAAGAACATCCTTCATGAGAACATCTTATTTTTTATTTTTTCTAGAACACTTTAACCATTACCAAATTATTGAGGGTATCTCCCAAGAGACTCTTGAGATCTTTGGAGGCTCCTTATTAATAAATGTTGGCCACCCCTTTATTCACTGATTGAGGTCCTACTCAACAATTTTTTGCTCAGGGATTATAGTTAAATATCTTTATTTAAATATCTTTGTTTAGACCAGCTGGTAATTTAGAAGAAAGCGTGCTTTTAGATTTGCACCCCAAATATATCATGAAAAAGTTTTGTGGAGCTCAAAAAATAAAGAACAACTTTTCACAGAATGGCAAAC
>NW_004955442.1:3278685-3286653 GCF_000276665.1 Chinchilla lanigera
GCTATATTATGGAAAAGAAGCAGTTTTAGAATGGATTTTTCTTCTGCACAAGGAACAGAAGCGGCTCATTACTTATATAGACAGAATAGGCCTAGTTATATTTAAAGGCCGAATTCATTTACAACAGTTATCAGGAAAAGACCCTGCATCTATTATTTTTTCCTTAACAAAGCAGCAGATCAGGCATTACAAATGAGTGAACAGTGGCAGAATGGACTTGCTGGTTATATTGGAAAAATAGACAATCACTTTCCTAATTCTAAACTTTTACAGTTTCCTAAATAGCATAACTGGATTTGGCCTAGAATTTTGCGCTCTGAACCCATAACTTCAGCAGAAACATACTATACTGATGGTAGCGGTAATGGAAAAGCTGCATATGTAGGAAAGATTTCAAAAGTATGGCACACTCCTTTCTGCACAATGAGCAGAACTTCAGCCAGTTACCCAACTTTTATTAGATGCCCCAGAATCTATAAATATTGTCAAGCTGGAAAATAATTACACCTGCAGGGTGAAGCCAGCCTGAGAACATGGGAGCTCCTCGGAGTAAACAAGCCCCTCGGAGTAAACAAGCTATTGTAACTTGTTAACTGGTTGCTGGGCAGTGAGACAGAAATTAACCAACCTCTCCAGGGTATAAATAAATGCTCTACTGTTTTGGGGCAGCCCTCCTGCTCATCAGGCAAGAGGTAACTCCAACTGACCCTGGCTATCATCACTTTATTTTCTAAATCCTCTTGCCATTTTCTCCCAGGGACCACTCAGAGACCACTGAGTCCCACAACTGGAACCCAACATGGGGCCCCCGGTAAGGAGAGTGGTTGGTGAGGGGACACTCCCCAGAATTCTGGGACACTCCCCAGAATTTTTCGCACAGCAGTGTGGGGGAGTGGATTGATAGGTCAATAGTTAGCACTGGAGTGTTAAGTTGACAATTATCAGGTGTAAAGAGTTGGGCATGGAGGTCTACTGACCTTAAACAACATAGTTACAAAAAATAGGCTTAAGAGAAGACAAAAAGGAGAAAAGTATGTTAAATTGCTAGTAGTTAAAAATGAAACAGTTTCAAAAACCACAGATATTTATAGATACATATAAAAAATGTATGCTGTTCTCATGGTTCCTGTCTTTTCTTTTCAGGATTTTGGATAGAACAGGTTTTGAAACCACAAAGGATTCAGCTGGGAACTGTACTTTAAAGTTAAGTCCCGAGCCCAAGCGGGACAAGGGCAGTGGCACCGCCGGGGGGAGGGGCGCAAAGCAGGTTCAGGGAGAGCCCCGGGCTGGGGTTCTAGGCAGACCCAGCTGGGACTTCCCTGTCACCTGTGTGTCCCCACAGCCTGTCCGGCTGCAGCCACTGGTGCACGCTGCCAGCTACCAACATGTGCGCCAAAAACCCAATGGTTGGAAAATGACCATGGTGCACCCTGGCTCTCCCTGCCGCCAATGCCACCAGCCCGGACAAGGCTGTGCCCAAGTTTGGCACCGGAAATTTATCTGGCTCAAATCAGTGCCTATGCTTGGAATTCGGGAAAAAACCAGACATTCAGGGGCCAGAGTGAGAGCCCAGGATAAGAGCTACAACTGGCGCACCAAGAAAACTTGTGTGCCTCTGCCATGCAGCCAGCCTGCCCGCTTTCGTTGGGAGAAGGGGAAGAATGTGGCAGACAGCCCATTGCCAGTAGTAAGTCTATGGAGTTGCTGCTAGGAGCTCACCCTTCCCTGAGGTGGTGGAGTGGAGGCTTGGACCTCATATTAACTTCTAAAAATGGGGCTCCAAACTATTCCTACTGGAGTCTATGGCCCTTGCCTCGGGATACAGTGGGGCTCCTGCTAGCCCACAGCAGTCTTATTTTAATACATCAAACCTGGTGTTATCAATGCTGATTATACAGGGGAAATCAAGATTATGGGTCAATCCACTCAAAACACTGTTCAAATTCATAGGTTTCTTGCCTCACTGTAATTCCTGCCCAGTTGCTATGGTGTCCAGCCAATATGGCGCTGGAGGTCACATGCTATGGCACTGAGTATGGCGCCAAGCCAATATGGCGCTGGCCACTAGAGGTCATGAGCTAAGCCCCACCCTTCCTCCTCTGAGTCAAATTACGACTTTCTACTCCCCTTTTTGTAGTATCTTGTTTCATTTTCCCACACTCCTACCCAATCCCAGTCTGCCATGTCAGGCCATCCCCCCCCTAAACCCCATCTCCAGCCTGGCACTATATAACCATTGTTTTCCCAGTGGTCCTTCAGAAGCTCCACATCCCCCTCCCCCTTCCTACTGTGTTCTTCTCGGTGCCCACAATAAAGGCATTTTTATTCTGTTTTTATTTCTTTCTGCACTGAAAAAACCTATCACAAATCACCCCAGACTCTTGTGTCGCTCAATTAGTCATTCTTCCCTTGACAAAAATTGGAAAATTTATAAATAAGGGGACCCAAGGGCTTTGGGTCTTCTGACACCTATTGGGTTCAACAAATTAAACAAAATCACCCCAAGATGGAATTGACTGTTGAAGGAAAAAAAAATTTAAAGTGTTTCTAGACACAGGGGCGAATGTTTCAGTTATTGCCCAACACCACTGGCCTAAAGCATGGCCTCTGGATGAGGCCACTACAGACCTACAGGGATTGGGCAGTGTTTCTCACCCTAGCAAAAGCACTAAATTGCTAACCTGGAGGGATTCAGAAGGCCATTCAGGTTTTTTCTCTCCTTATGTCCTCCCCCATATACCAGGCAATCTATGGGGTCATGATGTGTTACAGGATATGGGGGCACTTTTGGTTTGTCCTAACTCCAAAAGTCAAGGAAGAAAAGAACCTCTTTTAGTTAATCCTAAAAGGGACCACCTTGGTATAGGCTACTCATCCTCACATTTTCAGTAGGGGCCTTGATCTCTTCTCCAACCCCACAAATGGCATCCAAGATAAACTGGATGTCTGATGACCCTCTCTGGGTTGATCAGTGGCCCCTTACTCAGAAGATTATAGGAGCTCATACACGGATTAATGAACAGATGATGGTGGGGCACTTAGAGAACTCCAACAGCCCTTGGAATACCCCAATGTTTGTAATAAAAAAAAAAAGTCAGGAAAGTGGAGAATACTCCAGGACTTGCAGGCAGTCAGTCGCACCATGGAACCTATGGGAGCACTACAACCAGGATTGTCCAATCCTGTGGCTATTCCCCTAAATTTTTCTCTTACGGTAATTGATTTAAAGGGCTGGTTTTTTTTTTTTTTTTTTTTTTTTTTTTTTTTTGTCAGTGAGGCATTGGTTGATTAGCTTTGTATGTCTATGTGTTTTCATGAGAAACTACATTGAAGATATCAATATGTAATACAATAAGCATTGTTAATTCCCTACCACTCTGTAACTCTGTAATGTCTGTACTGATCCTATGCTATTTTGTAAAATGTTGTCGGTCTGTTAATATTTTCCTCCTTTTATTTCTAAAATAAAAATAAAAATAAAATAAAATAAAAAATAAAAAAAAAAGGGCTGGTTTTTTTTCTCCTATCCCTCTCCACCCTCAAGAAATGTTTTGCTTTTCGTTTACCCTCTATTAATAATCAGGCCCCTATGTGCTGCTTGTAATGGCATTGTCTGCCACAGGGAATGGCAAATAGTCCAACCCTGTACCAAGAGTTTGTGGCTGCAGCCATTTTGTCAGTATGACAGGCCTATCCATCTGCATACCTTATCTATTACAAAGATGACATTCTTCTAGCTCATGAATCCTCATCCACCTTACATCAAATATTTATCCAATTAGATGATGCTCTTCGCCATGCAGATCTAGTGGTAGCCCTCGAAAAGGTGCAAACTATGGCACCTTTTCCATATTTGCATCACCTTATCCAACAGAGACATATTGTGCCCCAAACAGTTCAGATCCAAGTTCATCATCTTACAACACTAAATGATTTTCAGACTTTACTTGGTAATATTAATTGGCTCCGCCCAGCTCTTAAGTTAACTACTCATGATTTAAGTCCTCTTTGACATTCTCAAGGGAGACCCACCCCCTACTTCTCAAAGAACACTTACACCAGAGGCTAAAACTGCCTTAGATAAAATTAATCTGGCTCTTTCTAATGCTCAGCTTTCTAGAGTTGACTCATCTCTGTCAACACTTTAAATTATTTTCCCAACTCAGTCTATGCCCACAGGGGTCCTGTGGCAGTCTCAGGGTCCTTTACAATGGCTACATATGCCACATACTCCACATAAAACTATTACTCCCTTTTATGATGCTGTGGCAGAACTGATCACAAGTGGAAGAACACGTTATCCAGGTTTTGGTCATGAAGTGCAAACTATCATTGTTCCTTTTTCTTCAGTTCAGCAAAAGTGGTAATGTCAATTTTCATCCTCTTGGCAATCTGCATTGTCTAATTTCCCTGGTGTTATTGTCATTATCCTTCAGATAAATTAATTCAATTTGCTTCCTTCACACCTTTTGTCTTCCCTTCAAAAATAAGCTCAGTTCCTATAGCTGGAGGCATCTCCCATCTTCACGGATGGCTCATCTTCAGGTAGGGGAGGTTACGTAACAGCCTCCTCTTCTGGAATACAAATACGGGTTTCTGTTCTGCACAAAAGACTGAATTACAAGAGGCATATGGGCCTTGCAGGATCATTCATCCACTCCAGTTAACCTTTTTTCAGACAGTGCTTATGTCTGTGGTGTGATGCACCACATTGAAACCACCACCCTACACACTGGTCAGGAAGTTCTTTTTCATTTACTTCACACTCTTCAATTTGTCATATGGTCAGGTCATGTTCCTTGTTTTATTTGTTACACACGTACTCATTCCCAATTGCCAGGACCTGTCACTGAGGGGAACACAGCTATTGATAGATTGCTGGATGCTGTCACTGTCACTCCCTCAGAAGCCATTCAACACGCTTCTGCTTCTCATGCCACCTTTCATCAAAATGCTTCTGCCTTATGCAAACAGTTCCATTTGATCCAAGAACAGGCCTGAGAAATTGTTGAACAATGCTCTTCATGTATAATACACCTTCCCTCATCTTTCATAGGAGTCAATCCCTGAGGGTTTCACCTCAATCATCTTTGGCAGATGGATTCACATTCCTGAATTTGGTTCTTTAGGTTGGGTCCATTGTCCTGGCCCACGGGTACAGTCAACGTGAACCCTAGAGGGGGAGTGGGGATTATAAAGGGACAAGAAACACGAAGAATGGTGACAAGACAGTGCTCTGATCAAGTCTCGTTTATTGGAGGGAAGTACCGTGCTTATATAGGGCACGGAAAGACGCGGAAGTTCTTAAGGCGGGAGTAACCAAGTAACCCGACAAAGGTGGGAGTAACTAGGTAAGGGTGGGCAGTCCTAGCCCCAAAGGCGGGAGTAGCTAGGTAACAGTAGGCAGTCCTGACTTAAAGGGAAAGGCGCGTCTAACAGAAACAACTCAGACAACAGAAACTTAATGCTTAAGACGGCTACTAATACACAATGGAGGCCAGCCACGGTCTCCTACAGGTCCCCCTTTTACTTTATAAAATTAAAGGCTGAGTATCCTTGAGGAGACTGTGCCTGACTTGGGTCAGGAAGCTTTCACATTAGGCCAGCCTAACCTTACCCATCATTGGAATGCAGAGCAGCGTGAGGCTCAGTTCCCGTCTTAGGCAGTGGTCGGTGCTACATGTGAGCTCCAGTTGCCCGTCTCTGGCTATCCAGTCTAGCGCACCAAGGTGAGAAAGTTATTTGCCCTTATAAAGCATTATCATAGGGCAATCCTGCGGGATCTATGTAACTTTCTCTATCAGCCATCTCGAGCCTGTGATAATAGACCTGTATGGGTTGCATATTTATAGCATCCACCTGTTGTCTGATGAAAGCCATCAACTTGTTAAAAAGAAAAGGTCCTAAGGAGAGTAGAATCAATAGTCCAAGTAAGGGGCCAAATAAGGGAAGAAGATAGGGCAAAATCCCATTCCAGGCGCTCCAAAGAGGGCTGTCAAATAATTCTCTTCTTCTTTTGATCAGGTCTTCTTGTAATTTCTTTATCTTATCTTGGACGATGCCGGACTTGTTTGCATAGAAGCAGCAGCATTCCTGTAAAGCCAAACAGATTCCTCCCGGCTGTGCCTTGAGGAGGTCTGGTCCTCTCCTGTTTTGGAGGACCACTTCTGCTAGAGAATCTATTTAATCTTGAATATCTTGGATTGTATTGGACAAGGCCTGAACATCATTTATTAACTGATTTGAAAGTCTAACATGGGATTGTAAGGCAACCCCCAGCCCTTTTAGTCATTATCCTTACCTAATACATATGTAGCTTTTATCTAACTTGTCCTCAAACAGGATGTCATTTAAGAAATTTGTAACATTGTCTGGGCTGTTTAACATCTAAGCATCTCTAAATGTAGTGGCATATGCATAGTATATACACCACATAAGGTTTTGTTAAAAAATTATTCAAATGATGACCTATGAACCTCTTATTATAAATATCTGGAGCACAAAAGAAAAGGCAGATGTCCAACATTATATAAACAGTTCCAGTTTTACATTTTAGAATACTGTACACTTTGAAGGTACAAATACATTTAAAACACCATGAAATTAGCAATAACAAGTTGTCACTATTTTCTTAAATTTAGTTTGGTACCAATAGCATCTTTTAACCAGAAAACCTTATTGCCTTTTTTTTTTTTTTTAACTTCTTGTTAGTGACCAATATAAACATATCACCATAATATATTTTGAACAATATATATCACTGTGTCTCCCATGAGGCTATGGAGATTATCAGGGCTCCTTACTAATGAACAAAAACTGGTTAATGTTATTCCAGGCAGCTGCTTTTTTCTTCATCAGTTGGAGTCCTATCCAACAATCTCTCTCCACCCAAGGGATTTTTATTTAGTTATCTTAACCCATTTTTTAAAAAATTTTATTTTATGAACATCCAATCAGAATTTGACATGTCAGTTTTTGTACAATGAGAGACTCTCAATCATAATACATAAAACAATATTTATACATTTATAAAACCAATTTTAACATAATTTTGACCAGCCAGCAACGTGGTAGAAGCAAATCCTTAATTTAGATGATATTTGCATATAAGCCAAATTAGATTACAAACAAGTACCCTAAAAATAAAAAAAAAAATACAAAAAGAGAAATTTGTTGAGCTCAAGTAAAACAGCTGTTTACAGATCTGACAGAGAGACGAACAAACAAAACACGTACACAAGACAATTTACTTATAAACTTAAGAGTGCACTCAAATATAGTTTTGGCCATACTGAATTATAAGTTCATAATTATAAGTAGTCAGAACTTTATTTATTTATTTATTTATTTATTTTTAGGCCCATTAGCAGAGATCACTTATAAAAAGAATTTGGAAAAAAATAAAATGCTTTTACCTGTAATTAATATATTTTTATATTTTATTCTGTTTTTTGAATACCAGCAACTTTTATGTCCCTTAACGTAGGTTTCAGCCTAGCCACATGCACACACACACACACACACACACACACAGTCACTTACTCAGACCTTCTTCCAAGCCCTCCTGTGATCTCTCTCTGTAAGACTTAACTATAATTTAGGTTAATATTATCATTTATGTAGACTTTTTTCCTCCCTATTTAAAGGTCCAGAGATCCATGGCACATACAAAAACTTGTATCTTATCTCAACAATCTCCACTGACCACACTTGGTGCAATAGTTATTTCTTTTAAATTTATGTCAGCGTTTTCTAGTACAAGACAAAAGCTTTCCTCTGTGGGAACTGGGGTAGATTTTTCATCCCCCACCCCACAAGAGTGACTCTGTAAGCCACAGGCAGATCTAATCCTGTATTTTGCAATTCAACAGGCATATAAACAAAAAATCATTATTAGCATTTCATTGAGTTCCAGCTGGGAAGCAAGCAGGGGTGTTAGTTATTTTCCCTTTGTGGCTGCTTGTCCCT